>NC_047575.1:47518301-47822468 GCF_011004845.1 Esox lucius | reverse complement strand
CAGCCAGGCTGAAGTTTACAAAAGACAATAAGGATTGGACCATAAGGAATGGAGTAAGGTCATCTTCTCTGACTAGTCCGATTTTTCAGCTTTTTTTTTCAGCTTTGCCCAACATCTGGTTGTCTAATGGTTAGACGGAGACCTGGAGAGGCCTACAAGCCACAGTGTCTCGCACCCAACTGTGAAATTTGGTGGAGGATCTGTGATGATCTGGGGAGGCTTCAGCAAGGCTGGAATCGGGCAGATTTGTCTTTGTGAAGGACACATGAATCAAGCCAAGTACAAGGTTATCCTGGAAGAACACCTACTCCCTTCTTCTATGACAATGTTCCCAGAATTGTTTTTTCCACCAGGACAATGCTCCATGCCACAGGATGGAGGACCACCAGATCAAGACCCTGTCATGGCCAGCCCAATCTCCAGACCTGAACCCATTGAAAACCTCTGGAATTTGATAAAGAGGAAGATGGATGGTCACAAGCCATCAAACAAAGCTGAGCTACTTGACACAGCAATGTGACAGACTGGTGGAGAGCATACCAAGATGCATGAAAGCTGTGATAAAAAATCAGGGTTATTTCACCAAAAACTGATTTTTGAACTTTTCCTAAGTTAAAACATTAGTATTTTGTTGTTGAAAAATTTATATGAATTTGTTTTCTTTGCATTATTCAAGGTCTGAAAACAATGCACCTTTTTTGGGTTATTTTGACCAGTTGTTTTCTACAAATAAGTACTTCTAAAAACATATAGTCGGAATTTGGGAGTAATGTTGTTAGTAGTTCATAGAATAAAACAAAAAACACATACCTATGAATAGTAAAACCAGAGAAACTGATAATTTTGCAGTGGTCTCTTAATTTCTTCCAGAGCTGTATATACATAAATATAAATATACATATTCTTTTACCTATTTTTCATATCTTAATTTTTTTTTTTAAAAGATGGCACACTATTTAGATGGGACACTTATTTCATACATGTCTCAGTGTTTGTTTCTCGCTTGAACAACAATTGAGTGAAGTACATATCAGCAACCAGGAAATGGCCAAGGAATGTGTCTTGCCCATGTCTGCTGTTGTTGGTTTGAGGAGAGATGATCGGGTGTCTTGGTGACATCAGTGGAGGAGAAGGAGGGTGCAGCGTTTCCCTCTGACACTGATATCACAGAATTCTACAGAAAGGCCTGTTATAGCAAAGAAACTAAATTTGATCTCACTCGGACACCACAGCTGAGTGTTACTGTAAGTTAACTACGGCAAACTATTCTGTTGACCTCACGCCCGACAAAAAAATAAGGCAGAACTCATGAGCCCTGAAAAGGTTGGTAAACCCTGACCTAGAGCAGGGAGAACCTGACTTTGCAGATGTAACCTAGAGCAGGGAGAACCTGACTTTGCAGATGTAACCTAGAGCAGGGAGAACCTGACTTGGCAGATGTAACCTAGAGCAGGGAGAACCTGACTTGGCAGATGTAACCTAGAGCAGGGAGAACCTGACTTGGCAGATGTAACCTAGAGCAGGGAGAACCTGACTTTGCAGATGTAACCTAGAGCAGGGAGAACCTGACTTTGCAGATGTAACCTAGAGCAGGGAGAACCTGACTTGGTAGACAAACAAAAGCAGGGAGAAATGCAGCGAGGCGGAGCAGAGATGATTTTAGTCGGCCTGGCAGAGCCAGAACTGTCTCCAGTTCAGCGAACGGACAGACGTTTCCTCTCTAGCTGAGTGTTACTCTGTTCTAATCCCCACTGAGAGGCTGCTGACTGTCTGCTGTTGGGAAAGCATTTGAGGGTGACACAAGGCCTTCTACTCTACTTTCCACAGGGATTTCAGCACTCAGCACAGCCCTGTCTAGGCTTGATGATCAGTAAGAGAGAGGAAGACAGGAGAGGGAGACAAGGAGAGTGAGACAGAGAGTGAGACAGGAGAGAAAGGGATGGGCTGAGAGAGAGGGATATGAGCCCAGGGGAACTGAGGGAAATGTCTTTTTTATGGGAATGTTTCTCTTAATCTCATAAAGGCAGAGTAAAACCTCCATCTGTTTGCACAGAGCAGTTCAAAAGAGGCTCCACATGCCTCCGCACGCACTCCATCCCTCTCTCAATCTCCCCCTCCCTCCCTCCCTCCCTCCCTCTCCCCCTCCCTCTGTCAATCTCTCCCTCCCTCGGTCATATAAAAACAACATCCAATACAGCACATGTTACACGGCCCAACCCGCCGTCTCAGTAGGAGGCTACCCAACGACAGAGAACCAGGCCTGGTCCTTGGGAGGCAGGAGAACCAGGCCGGGTCTTTGGGAGGCAGGAGGAAGAGTAACAGGGTCGGGAGGGAATTAAATCAAAGCGGCAAATTGAATTAGTTTCCCGTCAACACTAGTGGCCTGGGCAGGGCCAGCCTCTAAGAAGCAACCCTCCACCCTCTCCTCCCACTCTCCCTCTCTCCTCCCACTCTCCCCTTCTCCTCCCATTCTCCCTCTCTCCTCCCACTCTCCCCTTCTCCTCCCATTCTCCCTCTCTCCTTCCACTCTCCCCCTCTCCTCCCACTCTCCCCCTCTCCTCCCACTCTCCCTCTCTCCTCCCATTCTCCCTCGCTCCTCCCCCTCTCCCTCTCTCCTTCCACTCTCCCCCTCTCCTCCCACTCTCCCTCTCTCCTCCCATTCTCCCTCTCTCCTCCCACTCTCCCTCTCTCCTCCCATTCTCCCTCTCTCCTCCCCCTCTCCCTCTCTCCTTTCACTCTCCTTCTCTCCCAGTTCCTTCTTGCCTCAGAGTAACTCAGGTTCCAGAGGTTTGGATTCGACTGACTGGCAGACCTTTTATGTGGCTCTTCAGAGCTGCACCACTCTGTAGTCTAAAAGTTCTGGCAAAGACCGAGGAGCCAGATCTGGGCCTGGACAATCTTTCTCTCTGCTTCTTTGTTCTCTGTGGGCGACTGTTAGTCTGTTTAATGTTTGACTGCCGGGGACATTTTTCACAGTGAGTTCTGAGGGCACGGAGCACCGACCAGTAACACCCCACACCCCACGGGACGGACGATAACGTGGTCAGCGGAGGTCAACGGAGAACGTTTTCAGGGTCCTGGCAATTTTATAGCCTAGGCCATCTTTATGTAGAGCAACAATTCTTTTTTTCAGATCCTCAGAGAGTCCTTTGCCATGAGGTTCCATGTTGAACTTCCAGTGACCAGTATGAGGGAGTGTGAGAGCGATAAAACCAAATTTAACACACCTGCTCCCCATTCACACCTGAGACCTTGTAACACTAACGAGTCACATGACACCAGGGGGGGGGATAGCTAATTGGGCCCTATTTAGACATTTTCATTTAGGGGTGTACTCACTTTTGTGAGATACTGTACCTAGATGTTGATCTTTTACGTGGGGGAAAGTTATGGACCATGACCTATTATGAACTGGGTCTGTTAAATTCCACTGTTCTATCAGAGTCTGAATCCAAACCCCGAGAACAGACCAGAGTGCCGTTCCGTCTGGGGTCCTGTCCGTGGGTCCCTTTACGAGATCCATTGTGTAAAATGCAGCTCACCGTCCTTCTCTCAGCCTTTATTCACCCCCAGAGGCACTGACCAATGGGTCCCTCCTTCAGTCATAACAAGTCCTAGCCTGATTCACAGTCAGTCAGATATATATTCCCCAACGACCCAGAAACCTCCTTCAAACAGTGTTGGAGATCAAAGGGCTAATACTGAAGCAATGAGAATAATGAGTGCCTTGCCTCCCACTATAAAAGCTCTATTGATCTATGGGATGCTGTCATATAATGTCTTTAACTACAATTTTAAACAGACAGGGAAAAGAGGATAAAAATTATTATATTTTCGATAGGGACACATCACATAACAGAAACTTCTAAGTAGTTTAATTAAAGGATAAGAGTGAATAAGGTAAGTTCCAGATTTCTGGTAATGGTAGTTTAATGATACTGTAGCACTCTGTTCGCCACTGACCAACTTATTTTCTTACAGCTGTTTTTACTCCATAAATTAAACATCTTATTTCCCAAAAAGCCTTTATGCACATAATAATGTATGAAATCTTAACATACTTCTGCGCTATTCAGATCTAAACTCCAAAACAACTCTCATTACTACAAAAAAAAGCCTTTTTTTTAAAAGAGCTAAAGCAATCCCACTAAATTATTTCATGTAAAGACACCATTAAGCTCTATAGCAACACAATAACACTTGGTTACCAACTGACAAGAAAGGGGAATCCTGTCGTGTTGGTTAATGGCCACAAACTGGATAACTAACAAAGGCTTCTGCCATTTACATGATGTGCATCGGTTTGGAATTTCCTCCACAAGACGTCTGATCCAATCCAACCCCATGACACAATAACCCTGCCTGTCCCACCCTGCCTCCACCTGACCGCATCACATCGCCAGGCCTCTGGGCCCAGCCCATCCCCACCTCACCACACAGCAAGGGCTGCCCGCCCCACCAGAACCTGCCCCAGGCGTCCCTGGCCTTTAATAAAGAGCCTGACTCACTGGAGGTAAATTAAATAACAACTGTAATTGAACTGCTATTTAATGGTGTCCTCCTCTCTGTCCTCTCCCTCCAAGTCCCCCCTCCCTCCCTCCAAGTCCCCCCTCCCTCCCTCCAAGCCCTCTCTCTGCCTCCCAGTCCATTGTCTTCCTCCCACCCACTCCTCTGTCTCTCTCCCCCTCCTTCCCCCATCCAATCCCTCCCCCCCTCTCTTTCTCGGTGCTCCGTCTATATTTAGTGTGACGTTCTCCTCAGCTCATCTCCCCTCAGGGCTGACGACAGTCTGACCCAGAGCCGCAGCCTTTGAAGTGACAAGTGAGTGATGTGCCTTGCTAATACGGACGCCTTGAGACGCTAACACTTAGCCTTCCCAAATACCAGGAAGCGGCAGCCTCTTGAGGCCAGGAGCACGCAGGCACAGTGGCCCGCGCGCTTGCGCATTTGAAGCCGTTTACGCTCATGCGAGCGCTTCCCAACACGTGCACCCACGTGCACACACTCATGCACAGCAAAAGACACACACACACACACACACACTATCCCACGGGTAGATATTCCAACTGGTGTTGCTATTTTGGGCCACACCTCCCATTCTGTGGCTCGGTAGCCATTACAGTGTTTGCATGTATAAAAGCTGTGCTGTGCGGTGGACCCGCCCACAAACCCCAATCTGACTGCAGACCAATGCTCCCTGCAGCTCCGCCCCCATAATTACAAAAACAATAATAACGTTCTATATGGAGAAAAGGACTGTGTGCTCCAAGAGATCAGCTCCTCTTATGTGGTGCCAGAGCAGAGCCAGGACAGATGCCAGGATTTTAGAGAGAGAGGGAGAGCGTAAGACAGTGAGGGAGGTGAAGAGTACGTGAAGGAGCGAGGCAGGGAGGGAGGGGTGAAGGGAAAAAAAGTGAGAGAGGAACAAGCTACCACTTCCTCTATAACCAACCAAGGGAGATCAGGCATTCAAACATACAACAACAAACTTTAAATTAGTATGCCGGTTTTGTGAAATATATTTAAGTGCTTATGTTTCCAACCAAACCAGATAAAACACATTCAATGTAAACTATGTAAAAAAAGAATTGTCTTTCAACTTGAGTTCCTCCGTTCAATGTCATCGTTCTGGATCCAGTCCCAGAACCACTTTGCCATACGAAAAGATGGAAATTATAATTGTATTCATGCAATGATTTAGTCATACAGAAAGCATTGAAGAAAAATACTTTATGCCTAAGAAGTGTTACTCATTGATGACTGCTGGTAAAGTTGAATTTGAACTATATGGTAGCCTTATTAGCCAAGTGAATGGCAAGTGTTGTCTGGCTGTATATTAACGGCACCCCCCTAACCAAAAAGAAAATAGGACAAATAGTTTATTTTCTGCAAAAAACAACAACATTTTGTTAATTAAATGCCAACTCTACATTTCAAAATGCAAAAAAACTTCCTCGACATACACTAATTATATTGAACATGGTACACCCATCTCAATATCTTATCATTCTGTCAAAACATTAGCACGTTTTCTATCCAAGAGGACATATGGTCAATTATAGCACAACTTACAAAATACTTTTCATGTTTCAGTTCTACCTGCATACAGTAGACAATGTGAAATCCATTGTTTTTTATAATTCATTTTCCTTTTACTGTTAACCACTCTACCACTATATTTGTTTGGTTGAGTATCGAATGTGTGTATTTTTGAATCAATCAATCAAATGTATTTTATTAAGCCCTTTTTACATCATTAGTTGGGTGCTTTTGCAAAACACCCAGCCTAAAACCCCCAAAGAGCAAGCAACAACAGGGTTGAGGCACAGTGGCTAGGAAAAACCCCTTAAAAGGGTAAAAACAGAAGAGGAACCAGGCTCTGAGAGGGGACCAGTCCTCGTCTGGCTGTGCCGGGTAAACACTGTAATTGTATAAAGTGTAATAATCAATACATGTATGTGGGCTGTGTCCAGAGTCTATAAGACATAATCCCAGTCAGAAGCATGACCAGATGGACGAGGACAGGGACTATTGGGTGGGGGGGTCAGCGAAGTGGCAGCTGAAATCATCAGGTATCGTCAGCTGCCTGATCTGCAACACAACCAGGAGGACTTTGGACATGGACAGCTATGAGTCCTTTGGGCTTTCGTGTGGTCTTCCTAAGTTTTGGCAACATACTATCTAAAAGTGAATGAGTCATCTTTACCTTATAGAATGTACAGTAGAAGAAAATTGTAAGTGACAGAACTGCTGCTTTGATCATTGCTGCAGTGAAAATGCTACAGTGATCATATTGCTAATAAAAAGATTTATTAGCAACATGGAATTGCTGCTAGTTAAAAATTTGTAAAAATGAAACAGAACTTACAGTAAATCAGCTATTTCTCAAAGTTTCAATGATCTGTTAATTCAAAAATGCTCATCAGCTGTTTTAACATAGCTTCTGAGCTGCTGTTGTTGCAGAAATAGAGCCTTTATACTATATTTAAGGTTTTGAACATTAGGTCTTTATTTCAGGCATGCTGTGTGCAAGAATTTGTATATAAGAAAATAAAAATCCATAATTCTGGTATTGGGTAAGCTTTTATATAAATAAAATGTACGCATTTTAGAAACTTTTCAGTTGACTACATATTCTGTGAAAACCACATGAATTGTGTTAACGCTATGGTCACAACGCTGATTGTGTTTAGAGTTTTGAAACAAAACAACAATTGTAAAAAAAATATTAACATACTGTTAGCATTTATTTCGGTTATCAAATTATTTAAAACTATCTTCAAATCATATTTTAAATCTTCCCAATCGATCTCCAGTGCCAGATGCGTCAGGCTTTGCACTTTTGGTTTGAGTTGAGTTTTGGTTGACATTTCTATATTTGTATTTGAGATATTTAACCAACGCTTTCATCCAACAAGATTCACTGCAGCAATTAGGGTTCAGTGCTCAAGGGCACGACAACAGACTTCCCATTCGTTAGCTGAAGGATTCAAACCTGCAGCCTTTGTCTGGCTGGCCCAATGCACTAAACACTATGCTGTCTATTCTCTTTCTTACGAAGCTACAGACAAGCTGAACTGAGCACAGACTTATTTTATTTTCATTATTTGGCAATGATTTCAAATAGCATTTGAACCTAGGTGTGGACAGGGTAGATACAAGTAAAGATACATCTAGCTGACAGAGCGATATGGGGGTTCAGAAACAAATATGCTCTCTGACAGCCAGAGGGGGAGTTATTTGATGTGCACAATTTTGGAGTGGAGACATTTCCATCACTTTGAAGTCATATTGATTGAGTTTGCGAGAGAGAAACAGAAAGACTGAGGCAGAAAGAGACTGATAGAGAAGGAGACATACCTGGAGTGAGGGAGAGAAAGACAGACAGAGGAATTAAGGGAGAGGAGGAAATGAGTGAGGTAGACATGGAGAGGAGGGAGTGAGGTGACAGGGAGAGGAGGAAGGGAGAGGAGGGACTGAGGTAGACAGGGGGAGGAGGAAGGGAGAGGAGGGACTGAGGTAGACAGGGGGAGGAGGAAGGGAGAGGAGGGACTGAGGTAGACAGGGGGAGGAGGAAGGGAGAGGAGGGACTGAGGTAGACAGGGGGAGGAGGAAGGGAGAGGAGGGACTTAGGTAGACAGAGAGAGGAGGAAGTGAGTGAGGTATACAGGGAGAGGAAGAAGTGAAGTAGACCAGGAGAAGAGGAAGTGAGGTAGACCAGGAGAAGAGGAAGTAGAGGTAGACCAGGAGAAGAGGAAGTGAGGTAGACGAGGAGAAGAGGAAGTAGAGGAGGAAAGGAGTGAGAGTAGTAAATGTAGGGTTGAATGTGTCTGAACGGTGATTTATGGGGCGGGACTTCCAGACTGATGTGAAAGGTGGGCGGGACATCCGGTTTGTAGGGTGGGACTTCCGTTGTGATGTATGGACTTCCTGTATGACGTGTGTTAGGGTGGGACTTCAGGAGTGACGTATGCATGTCCGGTGACTTTGTAAGTTATGATTACATTGATGTGCCCTTGTTTGATGTTTTACAACGTCTGATGAGCAAACCAGACTAGTGTTATAACAGGTGGGTTATGTTTGATGATCAACAAATGGGTCTTAGGGATCCGGAATGTTAAATTCCCAGGCAATAAATACGTGTTGTGTCAGAGGTAAGATGTTTGGTGTTCAACAAATGGTGTTCGGCAAATCTATAACCCTGGGATTTTATCTACCGACAAGTGCTACAACAGATGTCCTACAACTGGTGGTTGTAAACCTTTCATGTTTTATGGGTTGATTGGTGTGGTCTGCGTATTTAAACCACACAGACATCGGTGATGATCATTCAGTCTTGCCTGAGCAAACTTACCTACACAATACAAAACATGGAGGACTGTGCTGCGATCAATGTTTTGGGTGAAACACTGTTGAAAGCTAACATCTTAAACGCAGATCAGCGATTTGGTAAGCAATTACAGATGGACCGCAGAGATCCAATCAACATGCCAGCCCCGAAGAAACCGATGCAGAGTTTAACCCGAATCCATCAACTACACCAGGATATGTGTAGGATATGTGAAGTCTTCATAACGCTGCCCAGTAACTCATCGAGACATGTCTATTCAAGCAATACGAGTTCAAGCTATACCACAAAATTATACCAAATTATGCCAAAGGTATATATTTGAAAGGTGAGTTACTGGGCAGCGTTATGTAGAAGCCACCGTCACCCATGCTGATCGCAGTCAATGTAAATGACGTGATCCTGTAAATCCTGGAGTTTTATCCAGTTTCTAGGTCAACCACTTGTTCCGATGGTATCCAGCTGTTGAATTTCTCAGGCCAACCAAGCCATTTCACAAGACACATTTTCCTCCCTTTCTGTACTTTCTCATTCAAAACTGCTCCACTTTAAAAGTCTTATCCTTAGCCACGATTATTTTCAGTAATTCCTGTTCATAAATGTCCCAACTATCACATCACCATCGTAATCTTTTATCTATATACAGGAGGTAACCCGAGGAATGCATTCTGTTATTGTAAAATATTCATCTGTGTACCCTTTTTCATAGCCTTTTGTAAACGCACTTCTCAGCTTTGAGAGTCTCACAGTATCCCCAACCCGGAACTTGTAGCTTTGATCACCATTTCTCATTATTGTTGTACCATACAGATTCTTGAGAACTAATCTAACATTTTCTTCACAAACGTCAGCAGGCATCATCTTAATAGACTGATGGTATGTGTGGTTGTATCCGTGAACTAAATCTTGAATAACCTCAACATAGCGGTGAGTGTTGGCAGCTGTCAGATACCTCCACATTCGTGATTTAATTGTTTTATTAAATCTCTCAACGATACTTGCTTTGACATCATTTCCTGTAGCAAAATGTTTTATGTTGTACTTCTTCATTAACATTTCAAATGTGGATTAAAAACTCCTTCCCTTGACAGTTTGGACTTTGTGTGTTCTTCATTTTTATATGTCTTCAAATGCTCGCTTTACCTCGATAGCACTTTTATTTCTCAGCACACGAAATCCATGCGTATTTCTTAATACATCTATGCATGTTAACATACATTTCCTGTTATCGTTTTCCACACTGTAAGCACTCATGTCAACCAAATCCAACTGATATTGTGAATTTATACCATGAACAATAACTCTATTTCTTTTAAAATGTATAGCTACAGGCCTGTGTAGCGTGTATGTATCCTGGGCGAGCAGCCAGTCATCGGCCTCGCCATTTTTGAGGATCTCCCCGGTTTTCTCTAAGTACACTCTTTTCAAACCATCTCTACCCACATAAGCACCAGGGTTTGCAGGGTCATAGTAAATACTTTTCATAACCTGTTCAGACATCGTAGAGCATTCGAGCAATAATGAGAAGTAATGTTTAACATCATTTTATTCCAGTTTTCGAAATTACACACCCAAGATATTCAGAAAAGTTACAAAAACATTCAGATTTCTCAGTCTTTGTTTATATACATGTTAACACGAGAACTGAAGTTACCCGTCCTTGGACAACAAACTCTTTGCTTTCGTCGCACCATGACGCCGCTGCGTCGCATAAAACATGTCTCCACAATGTCATCATAATGGGTCTCAAAAACATTATCAGGCGGATCGAGACATGAATGTCTTGTCTGGCTTGGGTGGTCCACTTCACATCAGATGCATGCTTTGTGGAGAATAGCCCCAACAACGTTTTCCAGAATCATGTTGCTTTGTTGTTTGTCCATTTTGTGATAACTCTTGTTAGCATTTGAAAGGTATGACAGGTTAAGAGGACCTAGTTGATCACCAACCCTGTCAATCCAGTGGTAGTTTCTTGTTGGGTATGCCGGTGGAATCGAGCTGTCTGGGTCAGGGGTTCCGTAGAAGGCTCCAGCGTTGTCATCCCAGGCGTCACACAGCCAGTCCTCAGCCTTGGGTTCTTCAATCACCGCTTGGTTGTAATCTTGAGACATTGTAAATTCGTAAATTCTCATTCGTAAATTCTTCCGACTGCTTGATAGTCACAGGCGGTCTGTCTGTTTTTATGCTGTGTTGAGGACGGTGTTAACGTAAGGCGGGCTTCAGGGTCTTACGTCAGTCGAACAGTCCGCAGTCGCAGTCACAATCTAACCCGCTGACATTTTCCGGAAATAGTTCCAATCTAACAGAGTCATACTGTTTCATCCCCTCGACAACTTTAAACAGTACATCTACCGTATTATGTGGGCCTTGTTTTGGCTCCAAATGAAACACTTTTCGAAACTCATGGCCTTCGGGTAATTCATAAAATGCCACCTCCGGTAGCTCTGGGTTGAAGATGTATCCACCGATCCGACCATCGTCCAATTGCCATTCCCGTACCAACATATCCTGGTGTAGTTGATGGATTCGGGTTAAACTCTGCATCGGTTTCTTCAGGGCTGGCATGTTGATTGCATCTCTGCGGTCCATTTGTAATTTCTTACCAAATCTGAGCTGCGTTTAAGTTGTCAGCTTTCAACTGTGTTTCGAACAAAACATTGATCGCTGCACAATCCTCCATGTTTTGTATTGTGTAGGTAAGTTCAATCAGGCAAGACTGATTTATCACCCTCCAGGGTCCTAAATCACCACTGTGACACATTATACCCCACATTTACTACTAGTGAGGTAGACAGGAGGGAAAGAGTGATGGAGATTGATCAGAGAGGAATTTGTGAGGCAACGAGGAGGAGAGAAAAAAGAGACCAAGGGGCAGGAGGAAAGAGAGGCAGGTGGAGTTGGAGGGAGGAAGGAGAGAAAAGGGAAAGGGTGTGGAGAGAAGAGAGGGAGAAGAGAGGGAAACAGGAGAGAGAGGGAGCGATAGGAGGGGGAGAAGAAGGAGGCGAGAGTGAGGGACTGAGCCTGGGGATAAGTGTTGGCAGGAGTCCAGGTTATTAATGTGCAACAATTAAAAGCTTTCAGAGGAGGGCTTGTGGTGTTAATCAATAATACACACTGACAGGTCATAAAAGATCAGAACAGAGAGAGACTGTGGGAGAGTATGATCTCTCTCTCTACAGTATGTGTGCGTGTGTGTGTGTAAGAGAGACAGTGACCGAGGGAGAAAGGGAGACAACCAACTGAAGAGAGAATCCAGCATTCCTAATGAGCAGTCAGTATATCCCTCTGAATGTATTCACAGCTCTACAGTATTGCTACCTCAACGTGCTGTACATGAGGTCTGGAGTATATAGAGCCACATTACTTACAGTGTATCATCCCACTGCAGACTGGAACACACTGCGCACACTGCACACACATACTGCACACCACTGTAATGCAAACTGATAAACACCATCTAATACACGTTACAACAACAGTTAGGTCCGGAAATATTTAGACACTGACACAATTCTCATAATTCTGGCTCTGTTCGCCACCACGATGGAAATGAAACAAGCAAGATGCAATTGAAGTGCAGACTTTCAGCTTTAATTCAAGGGGTTTAACAAAAACATTGTATGAAACGTTTAGGAATTGCAACCAAGTCTAATCTGGCCTTTCTATTCTTGAGGCTTATGAATGCTTTGCACTTTGTAGTGAACCCTCTGTATTTGCCTCGTGAATTTTTATCCTTATGGAAGACTTGGATAATGATATGCCTACCTCCTGGAGAGTGTTCTTCACTGGGCTGGATGTTGTGAAGGGGATTTTCTTTACCATATAAAGGATCCTACGATCATTCACCACTGTTATCTTCTGTGGACGTCCAGGCCTTTTTGTGTTGCAGAGCTCAACAGTGCTCAACCGAATGTATCAAACTGTTGATTTGGCCACTCCTAATGTACCTACTACCTCTCTGATGGATTTTTTTCCAGCCTAAGGATGGCCTGTTCCACTTGCATTGAGAGCTCCTTAGACCACATGTTGTTGGTTCACAGCAACAGCTTCTAAATGGGAATGCCACACCTGGAATCAACTCCAGACCTTTTACCTGTTTTACTGATGAAGACATAATAAAGGAATAGCCCACACCTGTCCATGAAACAGCTTTTAAGTCAATTGTCCAATTACTTTTGCTCCCTTTAAAAAGAGGGGGCTACATATTAAAGAGCTGTAATTCCTAAACCCTTCCTCCAATTTGGATGTGAATACCCTCACATTAAGGCCGAGAGACTGCAATTTAGGCCCACATTCATTATTTAACAGTGACTTGAATATATGTTGGTAAACAGACAAAATAACAAACTTGTAACAGTCTCCTAACTGTATACATTATTCTACACAGCTACAATCATATATACAATTTATCAAACAAAGGTAATCTCAGAAGTAGCACATTACATCAGATTTATGGGGATTTATAAAGACACTCATATCATCACTGGTATCCCATGTCTGATGACTGGATGAGCTCGAGTGAATGACTGGATGAGTTCTAGTGAATGACTGATGACTAGATGAGCTGTAGTGAATGACTGATGACTAGATGAGCTGTAGTGAACGACTAATGACTGGATGAGCTCTAGTGAATGACAGATGACTGGATGAGCTCTAGTGAATGACTAATGACCGGATGAGCTCTAGTGAATGACTAATGACTGGATGAGCTCTAGTGAATGACTAATGACTGGATGAGCTCTAGTGAATGACTGATGACTGGATGAGCTCTAGTGAATGACTGATGACTGGATGAACTCTAGTAAATGAAGTTAATGGCAACAGTACCGCTCCTGATGATGTCATCTGTTTATCTGTGAACTTTAAGTCCTGGGGTAGGGGCTGAACATGGGTCATTTGGATGGTTGGGTGGGACGGGGCTTAAGGGTGTTATGGATGAGGATGGGTGGGACGGGGCTTAAGGGTGTTATGGATGAGGATGGGTGGGACGGGGCTTAAGGGTGTTATGGATGAGGATGGGTGGGACGGGGCTTAAGGGTGTTATGGATGAGGTTGGGTGAGACGGGGCTTAAGGGTGTTATGGATGAGGTTGGGTGGGACGGGGCTTAAGGTTGTTATGGATGAGGATGGGTGGGACGGGGCTTAAGGGTGTTATGGATGAGGTTGGGTGAGACGGAGCTTAAGGGTGTTATGGATGAGGTTGGGTGGGACGGGGCTTAAGGTTGTTATGGATGAGGTTGGGTGGGACGGGGCTTAAGGGTGTTATGGATGAGTATGGGTGGGGTTTTAGGGTTAGTTTAATTACGAACCCGATTCCAAAAAAGTTGGGACACTACAAATTGTGAGTAAAAAGGGAATGGAATAATCTCATAAACGTATTTTTAATTCACAACAGAATATAGATAACATATCAAATGTTGAAAGTGAGACATTTTGTAATGTCATGCCAAATATTGGCTCATTTTGGATTTCATGAGAGCTACACTTTCCAAAAAAGTTGGGACAGGTAGCAAAAAGAGGCCGGAAAAGTTAAATGTACAGATAAGGAACAGCTGGAGGACCAATTTGCAACTTAGTATGTCAATTGGCAACATGATGGGGTATAAAAAGAGCCTCTCAGAGTGGCAGTGTCTCTCAGAAGTCAAGATGGGCAGAGGATCACCAATTCCACCAATGCTGCGGCGAAAATAGTGGAGCAATATCAGAAAGGAGTTTCTCAGAGAAAAATTGCAAAGAGTTTGAAGTTATCATCATCTACAGTGCATAATATCATCCAAAGATTCAGAGAATCGTAAAGCTCAAGGCCGGAAAACCATACTGGATGCCCATGATCTTCGGGCCCTCAGACGGCACTGCATCACATAAAGGAATGATTCTGTAATGGAAATCACAACATGGGCTCAGGAATACTTCCAGAAAACATTGTCGGTGAACACAATCCACCGTGCCATTCGCCGTTGCCGGCTAAAACTCTATAGGTCAAAAAAGAAGCCATATCTAAACAGGATCCAGAAGCGCAGGCGTTTTCTCTGGGCCAAGGATAATTTAAAATGGACTATGGAAAATGGACTAGTGGAAAAGTGTTCTGTGGTCAGACTAATCAAAATTTGAAGTTCATTTTGGAAAACTGGGTCGCCATGTCATCCGGACTAAAGAGGACAAGGACAACCCAAGTTGTTATCAGCGCTCAGTTCAGAAGCCTGCATCTCTGATGGTATGGGGTTGCATGAGTCCTTGTGGCATGGGCAACCTACACATCTGGAAAGGCACCATCAATGCTGACAGTTATATCCAAGTTCTAGAACAACATATGCTCCCATCCAGACATCATCTCTTTCAGGGAAGACCTTGCATTTTCCAACATGACAATGCCAGACCACATACTGCATCAATTACAATGTCATGGCTGCATAGAAGAAGGATCCGGGTACTGAAATGGCCAGCCTGCAGTCCAGATCTTTCACCCATAGAAAACATTTGGCGCATCATAAAGAGGAAGGTGCAACAAAGAAGACCTAAGACAGTTGAACAACTAGAAACCTGCATTAGACAAGAATGGGACAACATTCCTATTCATAAACTTGAGCAACTTGTCTCCTCAGTCCCCAGACGTTTGCAGTCTGTTATAATAAGAAGAGGGGATGCCACACAGTGGTAAACATGGCCTTGTCCCAACTTTTTTGAGATGTGTTGATGCCATGACATTTTAAATCAACTTATTTTTCCCTTAAAGTGATACATTTTCTCAGTTTAAACATTTGATATGTCATCTATGTTGTATTCTGAATAAAATATTGAAATTTGAAAGTTCCACATCATTGCATTCTGTTTTTATTCACAATTGTAGTGTCCCAACTTTTTTGGAATCAGGTTTGTATTTGATCGTTTTTTTCTAGTATTTTTTTCTCATCCCATTTCTTTTGGTGTCTTCAGTTCAATTCATAACCATACTCCTAGCCATCTGCCCCCACTCCCAATGACCTGGCAACAACCCTCTCCAGCAACCCCCCACCCAGCAGACAACCACCCTCCTAAATGCATGAGTCAGACTCAGATTTCCCTCCCATCAGCCACCTCTGTACCTGTGTAACCACCTGCACCTTTTCAACAGGCAGATTCATGGAGAAAAACACACATGGGAACTGTTTGCTTTCCATTTTCCTCCTTTATTTGACAGAGGGGGAAAAAAGACTGGCGGCGATGGCTCCAGCTCCCAAACCCACATGACTCATAGACAGGCAGACAGACATACAGACAGACAGACAGGCAGACAGGCAGGCAGACAGGCAGACACGGAGGCAGGTAGATAGACAGACAGGCAGGGAAGGAGGCTTTAAGACCAAAAGTAAGACAAGCAGACAGACAGGCATTCAGGCAGTTTGACAAGCAAGCTGTAAGACAGGCAGGCAGACAGGCAGTAAGTCAAACAGGTAGGCAGTACGGCAGACAGGTAGGCAGTAAGGCAGAGCAAAATTCAGGCAGTAAGACAGAAAGACAGGTAGGCAGTAAGGCAGCCAGACAGGTAGGCAGTAAGACAGATGGACAAACAGGTAGGCAGAGCAAAAATCAGGCAGTAAGACAGAAAGACAGATAGGCAGTAAGACAGACGGACAGACAGAGAGACAGACAGTTAGGCAGTAAGACAGACAGGTAGGCAGTAAGGCAGACAGGTAGGCAGTAAGGCAGTCAGACAGGTAGGCAGTAAGACAGACAGACAGACAGGTAGGCAATAAGGCAGAGCAAAATTCAGGCAGTAAGCAAGAAAGACAGGTAGGCAGTAAGACAGTCAGACAGTTAGGCAGTAAGACAGATGGACAGACAGAGAGACAGAAAGGTAGGCAGTAAGGCAGACAGGTAGGCAGTAAGGCAAACAGGTAGGCAGTAAGGCAGAAAGGTAGAGCAAAATTCAGGCAGTAAGAATAAAAAACACATATGCAGTAAGACAGAGAGGTATGCAGTAAGACAGACAGTCAGGCAGGTAGGCAGTAAGGCAGACAGACAGACATATAGGTAAGCAGTAAGGCAGAGCAAAATTCAGGCAGTAAGACAGAAAAACTGGTATGCAGTAAGACAGACAGGTCACTTGCTCCTTCACCCTGCTAGTCCTCCCCTCATACAGTCAGTCTCTCCTTCACCCTGCTAGTCCTCCCCTCAAACAGTCAGTCTCTCCTTCACCCTGCTAGTCCTCCCCTCATACAGTCAGTCTCTCCTTCACCCTGCTAGTCCTCCCCTCATACAGTCAGTCTCTCCTTCACCCTGCTAGTCCTCCCCTCATACAGTCAGTCTCTCCTTCACCCTGCTAGTCCTCCCCTCATACAGTCAGTCTCTCCTTCACCCTGCTAGTCCTCCCCTCATACAGTCAGTCTCTCCTTCACCCTGCTAGTCCTCCCCTCATACAGTCAGTCTCTCCTTCACCCTGCTAGTCCTCCCCTCATACAGTCAGTCTCTCCTTCACCCTGCTAGTCCTCCCCTCATACAGTCAGTCTCTCCTTCACCCTGCTAGTCCTCCTCTCCCACGGTCACTCGCTCCTTCTCCGGGTGGGGAAACATTTCTACAGCCCCCCATTTATACATACACACACACAAGTATGCTGGGAGACACACATCAACACACACACAAGTATGCTGGGAGACACACATCAACACACACACAAGTATGCTGGGAGACACACATCAACACACACACAAGTATGCTGGGAGACACACATCAACACACACACAAGTATGCTGGGAGACACACATCAACACACACACAAGTATGCTGGGAGACACACATCAACACACACACAAGTATGCTGGGAGACACACATCAACACACACACACGTATTCCTTTCATCCATTCTCATCCACAGGTATACCCAGGTGGTGACCAGCCAGTGACCTTGGCCAGGGCCGTTCCATCTCTGGTCCCTCCCAGGCGTCTGTGACAGTACACTCCCCACTCCCTTCACAGCCACACTACAGCGCAAACCTCCAGGGGCTGCTGCCTGCCAGGATAATACAGCCACAGTGTGACGTGACAAGCTGAGCCTCTCACTACAATGTGAAGGAATCACTGCTCCAGGGTCCAGCACAAGGGGGAGGAGGGAACAAACATAAAACAACAACACGCAAAAACGTTTTGGAAAATGTGCAATTAAATATCGAAATGAGACGCCAGATGAGAAAGTGAGAGAGAGAGTTGTTTTCTTTTCATGAAGCTGTGTTTGGCAGTGTCCTGTGTTTGTTCAGCACTTGATGTAACCTGGGGGCTGACGAGCTGAGGAGTAATTCAACAGAACACTGAGGAGCTGAGGAGTAATTCAACAGAACATTGAGGAGCTGCGGAGTAGTTCAACAGAATATTGAGGAGCTGAGGAGTAATTCAACTGAACACTGAGGAGCTGAGGAGTAGTTCAACATAAAATTCAGGAGCTGAGGAGTAGTTCAACATAAAATTCAGGAGCTGAGGAGTAGTTCAACATAAAATTCAGGAGCTGAGGAATAGTTCAACAGAATATTGAGGAGCTGAGGAGTAGTTCAACAGAACCTTGAGGAGCTGAGGAGTAATTCAACTGAACACTGAGGAGCTGAGGAGTAGTTCAACAGAATATCGAGGAGCTGAGGAGTAGTTCAACAGAATATTGAGGAGCTAAAAGGTAGTTCAACAGAACCTTGAGGAGCTGAGGAGTAGTTCAAAAGTATATTGAGGAGCTGAGGAGTAGTTCAAAAGTATATTGAGGAGCTGAGGAGTAGTTCAACAGAACATAGAGGAGCTGAGGAGTAGTTCAACAGAACATTGAGGAGCTGAGAAGGAGTTCAACTGAACACTGAGAAAATGAGGAGTAGTTCAACAGAACAATGGGGGCCAGTATGACAGAACACAGGAGTAGATTGACAGAACACTGAGAATTAGCTTAGTTCAACAGAACCCTGGGGGGTAGTTGAGCAGAACCTTGGGGGGTAGTTGAGCAGAACCCTGGGGAGTAGTTTAACATAACCCTGGGGGGTAGTTTAACAGAACCCTGGGGGGTAGTTGAGCAGAACCCTGGGGGGTAGTTTAACAGAACCCTGGGGGTAGTTTAACAGAACGCTGGGGGGTAGTTTAACAGAACCCTGGGGGGTAGTTGAGCAGAACCCTGGGGGGTAGTTGAGCAGAACACTGGGGGGTAGTTTAACAGAACCCTGGGGGGTAGTTGAGCAGAACACTGGGGGGTAGTTGAGCAGAACACTGGGGGGTAGTTTAACAGAACCCTGGGGGGTAGTTTAACAGAACCCAGGGGGGTAGTTGAGCAGAACACTGGGGGGTAGTTGAGCAGAACACTGGGGGGTAGTTGAGCAGAACACTGGGGGGTAGTTTAACAGAACCCTGGGGGGTAGTTTAACAGAACCCAGGGGGGTAGTTGAGCAGAACACTGGGGGGTAGTTGAGCAGAACATGAGGTGAAAGGTGAATGGACAGCTGTTATGATGCAACCATTCTGTGGGTGAGACCTGTGTCTTGAAGAAATATGCTGTCGATGACTGCTCTGCAGCACTGTCGAACCAGTAACTCCCATGTGGTAGAAGACTGACAATGACTGCAGCTTTTCCCTATTCAGTCTGCTCTCCTGTATGGCCCCCTAAGGCCCAGTGTTTCCTGCAGGACTCTACATTACGTTGCCCTAGTAGGGGTCTTGTTTGTCTTATATTTACAATAATAAACTGTTGCCCCAAGAACTGTTCCAAAGTCTGTAGCTACATACAAGCTAACCTGTCGCTTCACCAGCCACTCTGGCGGGTGGTTGTATAGGAGATGTTTCGTTTCGTTTTTTTTATCTTACACAGATATCGGGCTACAGTGCACGCGGTTGTAATGGGGATAGGAAGTTGGCTCCCAGCTGATTTTTAACTAGCTCATCCTGCCACTTCTTTTGCCGTGACATCATACATTCAGCTGTGGCATAGATTACACCCAGTACATTATCATCCTGTTCTGTCAGCCCTCCTCCACTGATATCATCCTGTTCTGTCAGCCCTCCTCCACTGATATCATCCTGTTCTGTCAGCCCTCCTCCACTGATATCATCCTGTTCTGTCAGCCCTCCTCCACTGATATCATCCTGTTCTGTCAGCCCTCCTCCTCCACTGATATCATCCTGTTCTGTCAGCCCTCCTCCTCCACTGATATCATCCTGTTCTGTCAGCCCTCCTCCACTGATATCATCCTGTTATGTCAGCCCTCCTTTACTGATATCATCCTGTTCTCTCAGCCCTCCTCCTCCACTGATATCATCCTGTTCTGTCAGCCCTCCTTTACTGATATCATCCTGTTCTGTCAGCCCTCCTCCTCCACTGATATCATCCTGTTCTGTCAGCCCTCCTCCACTGATATCATCCTGTTCTGTCAGCCCTCCTCCTCCACTGATGTCATCCTGTTCTGTCAGCCCTCCTCCACTGATATCATCCTGTTCTGTCAGCCCTCCTCCTCCACTGATGTCATCCTGTTCTGTCAGCCCTCCTCCACTGATATCATCCTGTTCTGTCAGCCCTCCTCCTCCACTGATATCATCCTGTTCTGTCAGCCCTCCTCCACTGATATCATCCTGTTCTGTCAGCCCTCCTCCTCCACTGATGTCATCCTGTTCTGTCAGCCCTCCTCCACTGATATCATCCTGTTCTGTCAGCCCTCCTCCTCCACTGATATCCATGGTCCTTTCCCATTGGAATTCCCTGTCTGGTCTCTGTGACGACAAAGTGGACATATCGCCCCTCACGCCTGGCCTTGGACCTCAAACACAACAGATGCTTTACGCTGAGACATGACAACTGGCTTCTCACTCTAAATGATAACCAGGAGCTAACACTCTGACTGAAACCCTTTGTCTATCCGTCTGTCTGTCTGTCCATCAGACATTGACATTCAACACTCAACACTCAACATTCAACACAGATTCATTAATATCTCATTTTTGCTAGTTTACTCACCCTTGACATTTGGTACAATATGAAAATAGGTCAGAAATTGTAGTGAAGCAACATTAGTCAATTCTAACTGCAACAGTCAAATTGAGGATCATAAGACTAGTGAAGTGTGTTGTCTTCATGACCCTGTCAGAACGGTTTTATAATGTAACATTTGAATAAGGCTAGGTGTTATGTTGCACTTTGTGTGACTACTGCTGATGTAAAAAGGGCTTTATAAATGCATTTGACTGATTGATAGATTAACAATTGAGGAAAGTGTTAAGCATAAAATGAACAGTTTCGATAAGGTTAGAGTTAATAAATATGTTTTATATGAAGATAAATTGTAAAACAAATAGGCGGGGCTAATGCAACTTGGCTAGACTGTAACACACGTTGGTGAGAAGGTCAGAGCACAAGGAGTCAGACTGCAGGTTAGCCAACGCACAGAGAGAACTAGAACAGGAGACAGACACAGAGAGAGAACCAGAGAGAAATAAAGAGAGAACCAGAGAGAAAGAAACAGAGAGAAATAAAGAGAACCAGAGAGAGAGAACAAGAGACAGAGAACCAGAGAGAAACAAAGAGACTGAGAACCAGAAAGAGAGAGGGAAAGAGAGCTAAGTCAAAGCATGGCTTGGGGGCTCATGCTAACTTTGCTTCTTCCTCCACATTGTCTGAATACTTTAGTAGTTTTTGGAGGCAAAGGGCACACTCCAGAGGTGACGGTGTGTGTGTGTGTGTTGTGTGTTCTTGTGTTTATATAAGAGCTGGAAAACCCCAGGGTCCCCACAATATTATCACAATACAATATTATCAAAATACTTAGGTGCTGAAAGAATAACTATTGCATAATTGATTGTGTTTAAAGTTATTCAGTGCTGTTTTATTTGTGATCCAATGTTCCAAGCACAACTTCGGTCTGCTGATGGACAGGAGAGAACGCTGAGGGCATTGATTTTGATTAGTCATGGAAATGAAAGTGCTGAAAACATATTGTCTCCCTATTTAAAAAGAAGATGGGGAAAATCTATGTAGGAACATATACCCAGAAAATTAGATGAAGGGGAAATTTCCCATGTCCCCATTCGATAAAGGCAAATTTTAAGTGTGACATTTATGGTGAAAGTTAATCTTAAGGTTAGGATCAGTGTAAGGGATAGGTTTAACATTAAAAGTCTATGTTAATGTTTTCAGGGTTATGGTTAAGTTTAGATTTAACATTAAGGGTTGGTTTTGTAGACTCAGATTAAGCCTAGTCTAGGACCAAAAAACATGCTCAATGTTGTTTCCCATTTAATTAGATTTATTTGTCCTAGACTAGAATGAATATGTGTCTGCGAAACCAACCCTTAATGTTAGGTTTAATGATGCTGGTGTTAAGGTCAGGTTTAGGATAATTTTTTACAATAAGTTTCACAGACACGGATTAAGCCTAATCTCGGACAAAACATTTTTTTATAGTCCTTGACTAGGCTTAATCTGTATCTGAGAAACCGGCACTCTAACGGTTGCTCCCTTTCCTACTCCAGCGCTCCTCCTCGCCGGGCAGGAGTGCCGGAAGGAGATGATGGCAGCAGCGCACCCCACCGACACACCTGCTCCTCATCAGTTATTATGTGGTTATTTAAGTTTCGTGACTGTGTGGTGCTGCCTTTGCTTAATGTTAAAATAAAGTATAGAAACGTTGTTCTTGTGTTGTTGTCGTTTTCTTGTTTTCCTTTTTGCCTCACATTTTACACACTTGCTACCCCGTACCTCACAGGCCCTAAGAGTTAGAGTTAATGTTTCTGGAGTTAAGGTTAGGGTTTGGTTAAGGTTAGGGTTAGGATTAGTGTAAGGGATTAGGTTTAACATTAAGAGTTAGGGTTAATGTTTCTGGAGTTAAGGTTAGGGTTTGGTTAAGGTTAGGGTTAGGATTAGTGTAAGGGATTAGGTTTAACATTAAGAGTTAGGGTTAATGTTTCTGGAGTTAAGGTTAGGGTTTGGTTAAGGTTAGGGTTAGGATTAGTGTAAGGGATTAGGTTTAACATTAAGAGTTAGGGTTAATGTTTCTGGAGTTAAGGTTAGGGTTTGGTTAAGGTTAGGGTTAGGATTAGTGTAAGGGATTAGGTTTAACATTAAGAGTTAGGGTTAATGTTTCTGGAGTTAAGGTTAGGGTTTGGTTAAGATTAGGATTAGTGTAAGGGATTAGGTTTAACATTAAAAGTTAGGGTTAATGTTTCTGGGGTTAAGGTTAGATTTAGGGTTAGAATTAGCTACAACATTAGGTTCCGGTTTCGCAGACAGGGATTAAGCCTAGTCTAGGATAAAAAAATCTAGTTCAATAGAAAATTCCACTGAGCTTGTTGTTTTTGTCCAAAACTAGGCTAAATCTGTGTAAATATGGCCCTAGATGTGTTAAATGGAACCAATAGAGATAGCTAAGTTGTGTGTTATGTCCTGCAGTATCCTGTGAGTGGGGGTGTGTGTGTGTGTCATACATCATGCAGTATGTGTGTGGGTGTGTAATGTCACACAGTATGTGTGAGTTATGTGTTTGTGTGTGTGTGTGTGTGTGTCATACATCATGCTGTATGTGTGTGGGTGTGTAATGTCACAGAGTGTGTGTGGGCTATGTGTGTGTGTGTGTGTGTGTGTGTATGCTGGTGGTGAAAGGAGACTGACAGGAGGCCCCTACAAAGGATGTCATTGTTTTCCTCCATCCAGGGCCCTGTGGCGTGTGCTTCCTTGATAGTATCAAGCCGCCAACGCCACAGAAACACTGGTAGGAACGGAGGATTATGGCTGGATGAAGGCCATACCTCAACACCAGCAGTAGTACAGAGAAAAAGTCAGTTAATGACTAACAATTACAAATGTTAACAGACATAATAACAGTAATAAACGTTGTGCCTTACCAATGGGGCCCATTTACAGTCATTGTGAGACCCTTGAAATTGTTTGTGCCGTTGCCTTTTAGTCAGTCAAACAGGGCGCAGGAAAATCCCAGGTGGAAGTGAGAAACTATAGCAATAATAGTAAGGAAATGAAATGATCAACAGCCCACTGATCATGGACGATGGGGACATGGAGAGCCGAGCAGAGACTGGTTGAACTCTGCTCCATTTTTAATGCCTCCGTAGCTGATGCAGTGCGACATACATTATATATATACAGTGGATGTAAAAAGTCTACACACCCCTGTTAAAATATCAGGTTCTTGTGATGTACAAGAATGAGACAAAGATAAATAATGTCAGAACGTTTTCCACCTTTAATGTGACCTATAACGTGAACAATTCAATTGGAAAACAAACAGAAATCTTTGAGAAAAAAAATAAACCTGGTTGCATAAGTGTGCACACCCTTAAACTAATACTTTGTTGAAGCTCCTTTTGATTTTATTACAGCACTCAGTCTTTTTGGATAGGAGTCTATTAGCAAGGCACATCTTGACGTGGCAATATTTGTCCACTCTTCTTGGCAAAAACACTCCATGTCTGTCAGATTTTGAGGACATCTCCTGTGCACAGCCCTCTTCAGATCACTCACAGATGTTCAATTGGATTCCGGTCTGGGCTCTGGCTTGGCCATTCTCTGGTGAAGCCATGCTTTTGTGGATTTGGATGTGTGCTTTGGGTCGTTGTCCGCTTCATCTTTGGCTTTATAACGGATGCCTGAAGGTTTTGTGTCAAAATTGCCTGGTATTTGGAACTGTTCATAATTCCCTCCACCCTGACTAAGGCCCCAGTTCCAGCTGAAAAACCCCCCAGCCCCAAAGCATGATGCTGCCACCACCATGCTTCACTGTGGTTGTGGTGTTCTTTGGGTGATGTGCAGTGTTGTTTTTGCGCCAAACATACCTTTTGGAATTATGGCCAAAAAGTTCAACCTTGGTTTCATCAGACCATAACACATTTTCCCACATGCTTTTGGGGGACTTGATGTTTGTTTTTGCAAATTTCAGCCGGTCTTGGATGTTTTTCTTTGTAAGAAAAGGCCCATTCACATGAGGAATACGGGAGATTGTTGTCACATGTAGCACACAGCCAGTACTTGCCAGAAATTCCTGCAGTTCCTTTAATGTTGCTGTAGGCCTCTTGGAAGCCTCCCTGACCATTTTTCTTCTTGTCTTTTCATCAATTTTTGAGGGGCGTCCAATTCTTGGTAATGTCTCTGTTGTGCCATATTTTCTCCACTTGATAAAGACTGTCTTCACTGTGTTCAATGGTATATCTAATTCTTTGGAAATTACTTAGTAGCCTTCTCCTGACTGATATCTTTCAACAATGAGATCCCTCTGATGCTTTGGAAGCTTTTTGCGGACCATGGCTTTTGCTCTGAGATGCAACTAAGAAAATGTCAGGACAATCCTACTAGAACAGCTGAAATGTATTTGTGATTAATCAGAGTCACTTTAAATGATGGCAGGTGTGTAAAGACTTCTATTTAACATGAGTTTGAATGTGATTGGTTAATTCTGAACACAGCCACATCCCCAGTTATAAGACATAAGGGTGCATAAGGGTGTGCACACTTATGCAACCAGGTTATTGTAAGGTTTTTATTTTTCATTGTTCCCCCTCGAAGATTTCTGTTTGTTTCTCAATTGAATTGTTCACATTATAGGTCACATTAAAAGTGGAAATAGTTCTGACATGATCTATCTTTGTCTCATTCTTTACATCACATTTTAACAAGGGTGTGTAGACTTTTTCTATCCACTGTATACCTGAAAGAGTGGTCAAGTGTTCTGCCTGAATACCTCAGAGCTCCAGCGACGCGATGATGAACAGCAATGTTTAGAATCTAGCGGAACTCATGGAAGATGGATATCAGTGTATTCAAGGTTAAAAGGGACTTCGGAAGATGTACATATTCACTTAAAGTGAAACCAATATAAAACAAAAATCAACTTTTGATTATCCACAGATTGTTTTTGGGAGAGGATGTACAGTTATTCTCATGTTGAAGATGATCCACTAGAGTGACCAGAATAATTATTGGGACCCTTGGAGAAGATGAGTACAATTACCAGCATGAAAGAATACCATTTTTGTTTATTAGTCAAACTATTACCGAACTCTAACCTATAACTGAGCTGAAACTATTCAATGAAAGAACTAAAGAAGATCTCATGAACCAAATCTAATAGCGGAGACCACTGCACCTTTTCTTTCCTTTGCAAAAAGGTTGAAAAGGAAAGTTTAGAGTGAGGAACAGAAGCGTTTGCAGTGGCCTCTAATTTGAACCCTTCTGGTCCTCACTCAAAACCATCCTTTTCAACTTTTTTGTAAAGGAAAGAAAAAGGATCGGTGGTCTCTTAATTTTTTTCAGAGCTGTATATTTTTCTCAGGGTTCATCTTAGCCATTAGCTAAGTCATAAGTCTGAGACAAGCATCTGCGGGGAGAGCTGAGAGGCAGTCAAGTCTCTGGTCTGGGGGTACGGAACAGGAAGAAGACAGGGGTCGCACTGAGTCAGGACACAACAGCTGAAGTCAAATGTGAATAAAACAAATTTGATTCAGAGATTTAGGACTTACATCTGTGATATAAAACCCCGTCTTTTATTTACATTTTCATGTAGCGATGAGGGACGTGGACCAGACAGCCATAAGAGCACAGCAGATCAGAGCTCGTCTTTACTGTGACTCATATTTCAGTCATTGTGTACCTCCTGCTTTTTGCATTTAAACCCTCAAAGCCTCATATCAGCCCCTTTTCCAGATGTTCTCCAGCTTTCTGCTCTTGATTCATCTCCCCTGAGGTGAAGACATTTGACTTATTTGCTACTGAACAAAAACAGGCCAAGAAGCAAGGTTGGCCACGCGTTTCTACTCCGGCTCCCGTTCAGCCCTCGATCAAAAAACACCAGACTGTCAGGAACAGGCTTTGGGTCAGACTGGGGTCAGGTTAATGTCAGGTTGGGATCAGTTTCCCCCTCAACACCACTGCCTGACTTTTGTGTGTGTGAGTTTTTATTTGGGTGTTTGATCAGAGGAGACAAAACAGAAGTTCTTGATTTATTCCTCCCCCCTTCCGCGGATTTCCCCTGTTTTCTAACACTTCCTGTCAGCAGGGCTCCTCTCCCTGTAGCAACCTCCCTGGGAACACCGACAGTCACATGGACACACACACACACACACACAGGCAAACACATTCATATCAGTACACGTAGGCACACACACACACACACACACACCACACACACACAGTTAAAGGAAACCGGATTACTGTACAACCGGGCCAGAAGGCCTTTTCATCAAAGAAGAGGAGGAATCAATAAAGAAATACATGTTATGGGAGAGAGCAGACAAGCCCAGACGGGACGGCCAGAAGACCTCTACAGAGCTCTGAGCTCGTCTGTTTTCACCATAGAACAGAGCCTCTGTTTATACATGGGTGGTTATGGCTTTGTGGATCAGCCATCTGCTGCATTTGGAAGCTAATGGTTTATACTGTACCTATATTATCTCTGTTTGTCCCATGCAGCCCAGTGGGTCTGCAAGGAAAGGCAATGCATGAATTCCGACCCCCCGGAGAATGTTTAGACTACTGCCTTCTGGTTGTTTTGGGATATTTGCTGGGAATTCTTTTCAGCCAGAGTTTCACATTGTTCACGGCCTGGGGGCCTAGCTAGGCCAGGGACACCAAGCTACACCAGGCTAGGCCAGGGACACCAAGCTACACCAGGCTAGGCCAGGGACACCAAGCTACACCAGGCTAGGCCAGGGACACCAAGCTACACCAGGCTAGGCCAGGGACACCAAGCTACACCAGGCTAGGCCAGGGACACCAAGCTACACCAGGCTAGGCCAGGGACACCAAGCTACACCAGGCTAGGCCAGGGACACCAAGCTACACCAGGCTAGGCCAGGGACACCAAGCTACACCAGGCTAGGCCAGGGACACCAAGCTACACCAGGCTAGGCCAGGGACACCAAGCTACACCAGGGTAGGCCAGGGACACCAAGCTACATCAGGGTAGGCCAGGGACACCAAGCTACACCAGGCTAGGCCAGGGACACCAAGCTACACCAGGGACACCTAGCTACACCGGGCAACGGGCAGTAGCAACGACAACCAGCCAGTGGATAATGGCGGAATGGTTCACACAGTGTATAAAAAACGAAGGTTATGCCCGTTGGTTGATGTGGTGAATAACATGAAAGAATCTTTGGAGAAATCCTGAACCAGACATTTGCATGAAGTGAACTGTTGCCGAATGCAAATTGGGAGAAAATGCTGCACTTGAGACTGACAGAGATTTAAATATGTGTCATCAAACCGGCAAAGAAGGCCTTCAACTGCATGCCCACCCACCACCCCCACAGTCTGACAGTAGAGCCACACGTCCCCTGCAGTACGTAGAGAAATGGCAAAGCCAGGTCCAGCAAGAAACAGCATGTAGGAACAGCTATTTCAGCACATGTCTCAAGGTGAACATCTCTATGTATTTATTCTGTCCATTCGTCTGTGTTAGTTTCCTTACAGTAGCCTATACTATGCAGAACAAAGGCAATTTTATTGTGTAATTACATGTTTCATCTGACCCCTTTATGAAATATATTAGAAACGACAAAGCAAATCTCTTTTTTTGGAAGGAAATGTTTACTACAGCAAAGCCCTGTTATAACAGATGGAGGCTGATTGTAATGAACCGCTTGGCATCCTCTCAGCTCCGCACTGGCCTTCAAAGCTCTTCTCAGAAGGAATTATGAAATCCAAACGCCTGAAGAAGAAAACTTTTTTTGGAGGACATATGGGTGAAAAGTCCCCAGAAATCAGGAAAGAAATCTAGCAGTGGTGCCTGTCAACTGGGCAACGGAACCCTCTAGAAACCCCAGAATAAAAACAAAGGACTACAATGAAACCATATCCTCTAACGTTTGTAGCTGCTCCAGTATGTTTTCTTAAAGGTCTATTCTGAGTTCAGTGTGGTTGATGAAACATGAGGCCTGGCTCTGTGGCTGGTCGACCAACGTCACATCTATGTACAGTATCTGTAGATCTCACCGGCCGGCCGTGCTGATACATCGCCCACACAGACAACCCACCACTACTGACTAGAACATGTTGCTAGGAAAGAAAGCACGGCATGAAGCAGGCTTGTGTACCCAACATCGTTTATCTCTTCAGTTAAGTGTACTTCTTAGAGAGTGTTAGAGCGGTAGAGCAGAAGAGAGACTTTGGGGATTGTTTTCAATTTTGGGAAAGTTACTGATTTGCACAGTTCAACACTACAAATGTGTCAATACTGTTTATCTTTCAATCTGAAATATTTATTTCCCATTTCCACCAACGGAGCATCTGAAACACTGCAAGGAATGTAGGGAGCTGGAGTAAGAGTTCACAGCAACCAGGCTCCAGGTCACTTCCATTCACATTATATTTGGAATATTTGGAATTAGAATACGGACCGACACTGAAAGCAATGCATCAAAACAACGTCAACAGATCAATTCCACTGATCTCAAAGCAGGAAACAACTGGGAAAATGATAGTGTCTTAGGAATTTGGATCACTTGAATGGGTCATTCCTACACAACAAGAGCAACATGGGTCGTATTTGTATCTGTCCCAAAGAGGTGGGGGGGCACAGACATAGAGCAGCAACTGTCCTGGCTCCGGTCCTGGCCCGATAGACTCCTGGCCCGGGTTCCTGGTTGCGGGTAAGACCACTGACAGCTGGGGCCTCAGTGCTTCACATCCAGCGCCAGCAACTCCCCTAACCCTCCCCACCAGCCCAAACCCCCCTAACCCCCCCCACCAGCCCAAACCCCCCTAACCCCCCCCACCAGCCCAAACCCCCCTAACCCCCACCACCAGCCCAAACCCCCCTAACCCCCACCACCAGCCCAAACCCCCCTAACCCCCCCCACCAGCCCAAACCCCCTAACCCCCACCACCAGCCCAAACCCCCCTAACCCCCACCACCAGCCCAAACCCCCCTAACCCCCCCCCCACCAGCTCAAACCCCCCTAACCCCCCCCACCAGCCCAAACCCCCCTAACCCCCCCCACCAGCCAAAACCCTCCTAACCCCCCCCACCAGCCCAAACCCTCCTAACCCCCCCCACCAGCCCAAACCCCCCTAACCCCCCCACCAGCCCAAACCCCCCTAACCCCCCCACCAGCCCAAACCCTCATAACCCCCCCACCAGCCCAAACCCCCCTAACCCCCCCCACCAGCCCAAACCCCCCTAACCCCCCCACCAGCTCAAACCCCCCCTAACCCCCACCACCAGCCCAAACCCCCCTAACCCCCCCCCCACCAGCCCTGAAACCACATATCTGTTCTCCATGGCAACACTGCATCCTGAAAACCACATTCAACGCATGCCAACATTCTAGTAACTCTCCCGGTTCTCCTCCCGTGGCCTGGTTCTCACAAAAGTCCGGACCCGACGCCAGACAGGAAAACTGGGCCTGTCCGGACATGGTCATCATCAATGAGTACAGCTGCCTGCTTCAAACCAAGCAGCAGACAGAACGCAAACATCGGCAAACCGCCCACAACCATTGGATGGCAGAGGGCACACATCTTCTCAACGTCTTAACAGGAAAACGTACATTTTCAACATCTTCTCAACGTCTTAACAGGAAAACGTACATTTTCAACATCTTCTCAACGTCTTAACAGGAAAACGGACATTTTCAACATCTTCTCAACGTCTTAACAGGAAAACGTACATTTTCAACATCTTCTCAACGTCTTAACAGGAAAACGTACATTTTCAACATCTTCTCAACGTCTTAACAGGAAAACGGACATTTTCAACATCTTCTCAACGTCTTAACAGGAAAACGGACATTTTCATCATCTTTTCAAAGCTAATAGGGCAGAGCCCTGAAGTATTCTAGTGGAAGAAGGACTTATAAGGTCAAGGTCCAGCCTAGAAAGGCTTTCACAACTGGACAAGATACTTTTTGACCTGAATCTCTGCCACCACTCCAACCTCCCCAAGGTTTAACACTGAATTCTGTTGCTGTAACTGTCTTACCTTGTCCAGCAGGGGAAGACACTGAGGCACTTTGCGCTCTGGGCTCTCCAGCTTGACGATGGTGATAAAGTCTGACTCCGGGCGCTCATCTTCACTGGTGTTGCACAGGGACAGAGGGTGTGACTGAAGGAGAAAGGAGAGGTTCAGAATCAAACCAGTCACTCAACCAAACCAGATGTCAGAAGCAGACCAGAGGGCATTAGACAATAGATAAGGGGTCACTGCTCAGAACACTGTGTTGTTGTCTGAAGTTTGCTGTTCAGTTAGAGGTGGGATCTCCATTTGAGACAGTTTTTTACATTATGAATGGACATTTTATAGAGGGCTGATGCATATTTCAAAAGTCTATATCATGTCTGAAATTACAAACTTACAAAATTACAAAAGCCTATTTAAAACTCAAACATCATAGGTTTTGCAAAGGTCCCCTGCATGGAGTGGATCAGATTCAGGCTCCACATCTGTCCTGCTCTTCCGGTCCCTGTGGGTGCGTATTTGGCTAATAGTCCCTTATCAAAGATTACAAAAGAGAATCTGTGGATAAGAGCAGGTCCAACGAGATCAGTGTCTCCTCTACTCTCGCTGCTGCTTTCCCTTAACATGACAGGGGCTCAGTCAATACCCACAATCTCACACACGCAATACAAACTATAGAAGATTTGGTCTATAAACTATAACAGTTCTGGTCTATAGACTATAGAAAGCCCAGTGGGTTGTGATATGCTTCTGTGCTTTCACACGACACAGCCCACACACATCACACCACCATTAACCATAGTTCGATGGTAATATTCCACAAACCTCATAGCTGCTTCGTCCCCTAATGAAGGACTGTAATGGCCTGAGCAGAGGTATACCTCTTTGGTGTAAAAAAAAAAAAACCATTAAATAAAACTAAACCCAGTGAAAAGACAATGCCCCGTGACATTACAAAGAGCAGCAGATCAGTGTTCATGTTACTGTCCAAGAACCCTCATAGCCATGCTATATTTATATTCACTATATGAACCACATCCCCTCAGGCCCTACAACTCAAATAGAAGACAACTTCAGCACACAATCAACTGGTGGTGGGAGGCTCCGCCCCTCATCCCATTCATGTAGAGCTAGCAGGGAAATGAGATGGAGTCTCTGGTTGGAACATTTGATCCCCTCTGAGAGAGAGGGCAGGGAACTGTTGAAAGGCTGTATTTAAGAGCTCAAGGGGATAAGCAGGCAGCCATGTTAGACAGGCAGTCACATTGTCACGATGAGCTGATGGAGTCAGTCGCACGGCACAACACACACACCCACACACACACACACACACACACACACACACCCACACAAAGCCAGTGGAGAGAGACCATAGATCAGTGACAGGCGTACACTTCTTTTCTAAAACGCAACACAACAACCACACAGGCTTTCACATCTTGACACAAACCCCCAGCAAACGTGACAGCAACCAGAAAGACGACGCCACCTCCAGCACAACCAGGCCGTCTGTCTGTGGCTGTCTATTCCTGTCTGTCTGTCTGTCTGTCTGTCTGTCTGACTCAGTCTATCCCTGTCTGTCTGCCTTTCCGTCCGTCAGTTTGTGCCAGCGTTCAGGCTCACTTCAACTCCCCAATGGGGTGCTCCCCTCCGGCGCAGACCCCTCCCAGGCAGACCACAGGGGGGAGGGGGGGACTGACATCATGGGTCACACAGAGAGAGGGGAGGGAGGGGAGTGACAGTGCGAGAGGTGAGAGGGAGGGAGAGGAAAAGAAACATAGTAAACAAGCTAACGGACGGGTGTGGCTTGGGTCTATTACTGGTGGAGATGATGGGTGGGGTTCCTGTCTACGACAGGCAAAGCCCTGGTTAATGATGGGCGGAGCTCTGGTCTGTGATAGGCGGAGCTTTTGCGTATGAAAAGTGGGGCTCTGGTCTATGTTAGGCGTGCTCCTGTCCATGTTAGGTGGGGCCCTGGTCTATGGTGGAGAGGACTGTGGGATATGAGGGGCGGGGCCTTGGTCCATAATGGGCAGAGCCCCTGTCCATGTTAGGTGGGGCCCTGGTCTATGGTGGAGAGGACTGTGGGATATGAGGGGCGGGACCTTGGTCCATAATGGGCAGAGCCCCTGTCGATGTTAGGTGAGGCACAGGCATATGATGGGCGGGGCCTTTTTCTATGATGGACAGGCTCTGTTCTATGATCAGTGACAGCTGACAGATTCTAGTGAATCAGAATGATGGCTACCTAACTTAAACATCAATACCACTGACATATCATTAGACCAGGGTTGGACTTTAGACTAACCAATTTAAACAACAGATAACACAAAAATGGCACCTTATTCCCTGTATACAGCACCCTCCCGAGGTTGTTTATCAGCTTGAACTTACAATAAAAAATGTAATCAATCTAAACCTTAACTGAGGAAAAATATTTTTCAAGAAATACTTATTTTATTCAGAAACATGAATGCCACATTTATTGGCACCCCTACAAAATCCTATGAACAAAATCTAATTGGAGTATATTAAGATTCTACTTTTCATCTTAGTCTTTAGGAGCTCGTAAGTGGTCGTCCACGACATCCTGTTTCAATGGGTATAAATATGAAGTGACACAGTTTGAACAATGTCCGTCCATCGATATGGGAAAGACCAGAGAACACAAATGAAAATAGACAAAGGTTTGTTTAATCCCAAATGGACCTGTGAGGAACCGGAGGAACCTGTTCAAGTGGCAAAAAAAATTCACAAAGGATCACAGTTGGAGAACTGCAGTGGTTCACATCTTGGGGTCCCCAAGTCTCCAAAACGATGATTAGGAGCCACCTCTATCCAAAAATGACTCATTTTGGAGACACCAAAAGGTGGAGCCTGAGCCTGCATCTCTCACCTCGATCAGCAGATCATTCCACAGTAGTGGAGCTGTGTAGGAGAAAGCACTGCCTCCAGCTGTTGGTACAGACATTCTAGGTTCAGTAAGAAGGCCTGCGTCCTCTGACTTTAGTGTATGTATGAGTATTTTTGGCTAGACCAGTTCACAGAAAAATCAGCTCAAGCCTTAACAGGCAGTCAGTTTAAAGAGGCTAAAAGTGGAGTAAAATGATGCATGTTCAAAGTTCTAGATAAAGTTGCTGCAGCTGTGTTTAGCAGTAACTGAAGTTTATTTACAGACTTACGGGAAATGCATTGCAATAGTCTAATCTTGAAGTAACAAAGCATGGTGTAGTTATTCTGCATACTTTTTTGATAAAAAGTTGCAGATTTTTTGGCTGTGTTACGAGGATGGAAAAAAGCAGCTCGAGATATATTTTATACGTTATTCAGAGGTCAGGTTCGAGGGGTAACGTCAATGTCTCGCAGCTTTTGGGATATGACCCCACAAATATTGAGGTTCACTGTGAGGTCTGGCAACCCAAAAGAATTTGGCACCCATTTTCTTATGTCTGAAAGCTTTCAGGGTAGGTAAGTCTGGGGCTTCTCCAAGTCCCATCGAAATACTCTATACAACTGTGTTGTCTGCATAGAAGTGAACATTGACCAAAATAGTGAAAATAATAGTGTTCCCAAATCTGAGCTTTGAGGAACACCAACATTTTACTGAGGAGGATAGGCCATCTACACATATGAACTGATATATTTTTTATAAATGGAATCTGAAAACAAGAACATGTCCGCATAGCCCAACATGGGTTTCAACATAGCCCAACATGGGTTTCAACATAGCCCAACATGGGTTTCAACATAGCCCAACATGGGTTTCAACATAGCCCAACATGGGTTTCAACATAGCCCAACATGGGTTTCAACATAGCCCAACATGGGTTTCACATCCCTCCAAAAGAATGGAGTGGTCAGTGGTGTCAAAGGCAGCGCTAAGGTCAAGAAGCAACAGGCTGGATCCAGAACATTGGTCTGATGCCATTCAAAGGTAATTGACCATCTTCACAAGTGCAGTCTCAGTGATATGGTGAGGTCTAAAAGACTGGAGCATGTCATTATCTTCAGAAAGGCAATAAGTTGCTGGGATACAACTTTTTCAAAATTATTTAAAAGGAACAGTTTCGATGTTTGCCGATTATTGTTTAATATATTTGGATTCATATATATTATTGTTAGGAAGAGGCTTTATTTGTGGCACATTGTGTACCAGGGAGCAAGTTTCTTGTGTATTTCTTTCATTTTTAGTGGTGTGACCACATGTAAAGGGTCACGAAGGGTTAAGTTTAGATCCTCAGTTAGATTGTTAACCGATGTATTTACTCTGTCATCCTTTACTCTGTCATCCTTTACTCTGTCATCCTTGGGTTGTTGAAGGGACTCTGGAAGGGTCCTTGTTTGTGGTACAAGTGGGTTAGTTTGACTGTAAATGTAAAAACATGGTGGTCTAATATTACATGATAGAGAAAAAAAACATTAGATCCACAATATCTATTTTAATATTATCTGCCATGACTTCAAGGTTGAGAATCATTGTGTACAGCCCATGGAGTCAAGGATTTGGCCTGCATTGCTTTCATGACTAAAACCTCAAAAGACTAGTATGATCACTAGTATAGCCAGGTGGAGAGGCCTCATTTAGGGCAATAAATTCATCAGGCTTTAGCCAGGTTTGACACAGGCCAATTATATCCAGTTTATGATCAGTGTTTAATTCATTGACTGCAACTGCCTTTGAATCTAACATCCAGTAGACCCATTTTGTGATGTGAGGTGTCTTTTTTGTTCATGACTGAAATTAGGGAAAGATTAATTCTAGTAAGATTCGCCTGGTGAACACCACCTTGTTTATTCCTATGGTGAACACCACCTTGTTTATTCCTATGGTGAACACCACCTTGTTTATTCCTATGGTGAACACCACCTTGTTTATCCCTCTGATGAACACCACCTTGTTTATTCCTCTGATGAACACCACCTTGTTTATTCCTCTGATGAACACCACCTTGTTTATTCCTATGGTGAACACCACCTTGTTTATTCCTATGGTGAACACCACCTTGTTTATCCCTCTGATGAACACCACCTTGTTTATCCCTCTGATGAACACCACCTTGTTTATTCCTCTGATGAACACCACCTTGTTTATTCCTCTGATTAACACCACCTTGTTTATTCCTCTGATCAACACCACCTTGTTGACTGACCTGCACCCTATCTCAAGGTTGAGGTTACAGGAGTGACCTGCACCCTATCTCAAGGTTGAGGTTACAGGAGTGACCTGCACCCTATCTCAAGGTTGAGGTTACAGGAGTGACCTGCACCCTATCTCATGGTGAAGCTACAGGGCTGACCTGCACCCTATCTCATGGTGAGGTTACAGGAGTGAGTCTCCTGTCTATGTTCCTGGAAAAAATAAGAGTGTAAGATGAGGCTGCTGAAAAAAAAAAAAAAATCACTGCATTTTTTTCTTATATCTAACTATCCTGGCAGACGGCAATGTGCACTATATTTGATGAAGGCCATGGGGGTTTGTTGGCCTTCAGAGGCAGATGCTGTTGGGTTGTTCCCAAAACACAACAATAACAGAAACTAAATCAGAGAGGTCCGTCAACTTGTTTACAGCTCTTCCAGAGAAAACTAAGTACTGAAGAGACAGACAGGGAGAGACGTTGCTGTAAACAGACACCAGTTTGCAGTCACGGCACAAGACACATACACGAAGAGTGGTACGCACATACACGCACACCCACACACACCACACACACACACACACACTCTGGCCTTGAAAATACCTGCCTGGGCCCGGCTCTGGTATAATGCTAGCATGGACATAACCCCAATATATGTTCATGTCAGCGGCAGAGCAGGATGAAAAAGACTGACTTCCATTACCGGTTTCTGTACGCTAATCAGCTATAAGCTAACAGCTATAAGCTAACAGCTATAAGGTAACAGCTATAAGCTAACAGCTATAAGCTAACAGCTATAAGCTAACAGCTATAAGCTAACAGCTATAAGCTAACAGCTATAAGGTAACAGCTATAAGCTAACAGCTATAAGCTAACAGCTATAAGCTAACAGCTAAAAAACTGAATAGTATATAAAACTGGACATTAAGGACCACACTGTGGACCTGCTACACTGACATTAGATATCTGACAAATATCCACGCAGCGTTAATTCAACAGGGCTGTTTGCTGCAACTGTTGAATGACAACCTAGACTTTTGATGTGTAAATGCAACTTAATGCAAATACCGCATTGTTTAACATGTTCTTTAAACCCTATAGCTCCAGATGGATGCAGCTCCTAAACTGCTACCACTTTAACTTTACATTTGATTTCACATTTACATTTCATTAAGCAGACTCACCAGAGCAACAACAAAATATGTTTTTGTTTCATTACCTGGATTCAAGCCAGTGACCTTTTAGTTACTGGCTCAACTCTCTAACTACTGGTCTATGAGACAGGGTATTCCTATGGGTGTCTACAGTCCACAGGACTACCGAGAACCATGTCTGAAACCCCGGGCCACGACACGGTCGCCGGGGACAGCGTTATGGAGCCGGCAGCTGCTTTCACTATCCACTTTTACTAGTCCCAAATTAGAGACACACAGCGGAATATACAAAGACGAAAAAAGATAATGACAACTACTGCTCGGCCATCGACGTCACCACGCCCTGGTATAGTATATGTTTAGGGGAAACGTCAACAAAATAATAGTATCCCTATTCAGACTTATAGCTTTTAATCCAGTTTACCTCTCTAAACATGGATCCTTGTTATTGTACAGTCTATACCATACCACAATGTTATACGCTTTTCTATATTTACATTTTTGTCATTTAGCATGACGCTCTTATCCAGAGCCACTGTGTTGGAAAATTAATGGTTAGTCATATAACACATTTCTGATAGAATATTTCACTTATCACTTAGCTTATCACATACTTTATACTGTATACCCAATGTTACATAATTACCTGTTATAAACTGGGCGGTTCGAATCATGAATGCTAATTGGCTTAGCCATGGCATGTGAGACTGTATACCATGGGTATGACTGCTCTGTGTTGGTAACCAGTTTATTCATAATTGCAATGAGGCATCTCTCTGGGTTTTAGGTAAATTGCCAATATACCACAGCTTAGAGCGGTTTCCAGGCACTCCGTGGTGTGTTGGGCCCGAGAACAGCTCTTAGCCATGGTATATCGGCCATATACCACACATCCTCGTACCTTATTGCACACATCTACAACAGCACTGAACATCCTAACACGCTGCGTTCTCATGATGGGATCTGTTTTGCCACCCTAGCGAGACAAGGCATTATGGGATATATATAGATATGCCCACACTTCAGTTACAATCAACTGACTGTGGACACTGTCCAGATGGCAGGGTCTGTAACCTCTGTCTGCTAGCAGCAGTCCAGTGTCGGGCTATAAACAGCATCTCAGGGAGACAGACTGAAACGTCTTCGTTCGGTTTTGGCCTGAGAAGGAGTTGGCCCAGGAACCAAAATCACAGAGTCACCGTTTCACAGGGACTAGAAACCACAGGGTGCACAAACAGTACCCTGATTTATTAAGAAACTCCTCCTCCACTTTCTCATTCTCATCCTTCACCTTCTTGTTCACTTCCTCCTCCTCCTCCTCCTTCCAGCTGTTTATATTCTTGTTCTCCTCTTCTTTGAAGCACTGATGAAAGGCATTCCTGCTGAGCTCAAAGTCTGTCCCAAAAATACTCAGAGGCAAGAATCTAAAAGCAGTAAAAACAAACAGACCAGAAAAAAGAAACAGGAGGAAAGAAATAGTAGCTGTGATGAACAGTTGTCCATTTTCATAGTGTGGATCTCCCTCTTCACCCTGGTGGATCTCCCTCTTCACCCTGGTGGATCTTCCCCTTCACACTGGTGGATCTTCCCCTTCACACTGGTGGATCTCCCTCTTCACCCTGATGGATCTCCCTCTTCACCCTGGTGGATCTCCCTCTTCACCCTGGTGGATCTCCCTCTTCACCCTGGTGGATCTCCCTCTTCACCCTGGTGGATCTCCCTCTTCACCCTGGTGGATCTCCCTCTTCACCCTGGTTGATCTTCCCCTTCACACTGGTGGATCTCCCTCTTCACCCTGGTGGATCTCCCTCTTCACCCTGGTGGATCTCCCTCTTCACCCTGGTGGATCTTCCTCCTTGCTCTAAGTATCTTTTCCCTGTGGTTCTTCTTCTGTCATGGGCCAATAATGGGTAACGCTAAGGAGAAGCTGTATCCAGATACTTAAGAGCAGGAAGAGAGATACCAGAGGAGGGAAACAAAAAGTTCTATCTAGGGTGAACATTAAAAAAGGGGCACCAGGGAAGCCCAGCCAGTGAGGAAGTGGGGAGACAAAAGGTCAGTTATAAGAGCGGGGGCATTAAAAAACCAAAAACGACAGACAGTGAAGTAAAACACAGCAAAAAAAGAGTGAAAGGAACTAAAAAAGGAAAGATGGAAAGATAAGAGAGAGAGATGAGAGAGTGGTAGCACGGTCAATACACACTGAGAGAGAGTGGTAGCACGGTCAATACACACTGAGAGAGAGTGGTAGCACGGTCAATACACACTGAGAGAGAGTGGTAGCACGGTCAATACACACTGAGAGAGAGAGTGGTAGCACGGTCAATACACACTGAGAGAGAGTGGTAGCACGGTCAATAACCAATGAGAGGGTGAGAGAGGGAGCGTGAGTGATAGAGCGATAGAAGGAGAGAGGGAGCGTGAGTGATAGAGCGATAGAAGGAGAGAGGGAGAGCTGAGACAACAAAAAAGGTGCTTGTACCTTTCATCTGAATGCCTCAACACATTACTGAACACCACTGACTCAACAGAACACTCAGGGCCTTTAAAGGCCAACCCACCCACACACCTGGTGAAACCTAACAAAAAAAAGTCAGAATCAATTAATTTGTAGACAAAAGAAGCCAAAGAAGCTATCACACACACACACACACGCAAGGAAACACTCCATTAACAAAAGAAGCCCTCAGCTATCACACACACAACTAGAAGAAAATACTCTATTAACCCAGTCCTCAGCAAACACACGCGTGCACACACACAAACACACCCCAGAAAATGCAGGTAGGGTTATGTCAAATTTAGGGCTTGGTTAAAAGTACTGTTGAGGTTAGATTTATAGTCAGGTTTTTTTTTTTTATACTAAATTGCTGGTCCTCACTTTGATATTAAAACCAACATGCATGGACGTGTGTGTGTGTGTGTGTGTGTGTGTATAATCATCAGTCAGCTAACCCTGTGCTGTGACTTCCCAGCTGGTATCCAACACCACACTGACTTTCTGGGAGCAGCCTGATTCAGAAAACTCTGTCCGCATGCCTGTCTGTCTGCATGCCTGTCTGCCAGTCAGTTTGTCTGTCTTTCTGCTAGTCTGTTTGCCTGTCTGTCTGTCCGTCACAACGTGTGTCAACCTGGCTCGTTCTATCCGATTGGGGTGAGGCAGGTGGGTCCTCATTTCCTTCACATTCGTACCCTCCATGGGGCAGGGTTCAATAGACTGACCTGAGACAACAGTGGACTTTCTCTAAAAAAAAAAGCAACATTTCCTCTGAACCGTGTGAACTTCCTGTCCCCTTCAGTGATCTGTGCCAAAAAAACAGAAGGACACTTCCCGGGGAAAAGATGCATTAGCCTGATGCCTGCCCGATTGATATAGACCGCCAATCATTAGCCTGCTTGATACAGACTGACAATCATTAGCCTGATTGGTACAGACCGCCAATCATAAGCCTGCTTGGTATAGGCCGCCAATCATTAGCCCGATTGATACAGACCGCCAATCATAAGCCTGCTTGGTATAGGCCGCCAATCATTAGCCCGATTGATACAGACCGCCAATCATTAGCCGGCTTGATACAGACTGCCCATCATTAGCCTGCTTAAAACAGGCCACCAATCATTTCCTGCTTGTGAAAGACCGCCAATCATGAGCCCGCTAGATATGGACCAGCCAATCATTAGCCTGCCTGTGTATCGGTTCAACCCAAGAAATAGGGCAGGGGTTAGAGGGAGGTGAATTGCAGTGAATTTGTTGCTATGTGGATTTTTGATTTCACAGACAGAAAGCTAAGAAGCTAAATTATAGTAAAGGTTATATTACCCACTGACAGAATAAGCTCTTACCAAGTTGACAGGGTGTCCATGACTGGTGTTTCTTGGCGTAGATTAGGTAACCTAGCAAAGCAGACATTAAAAGGGCCATTTCCGACATCCATGCTCTTGAAGAGAATCAAAGGAAAAACATTCTGCATGGGTAGGTTTTTTTTGTCTTTACTGTTCGACCAGTCTAAATATGGACCACCACTTCGGTAACCTCTAAAAGCGGACATTGCATCATCGACCATTTGTGTTCCAGAGGACAGGGAACAGCCCGAGTGGTGATGAACGGTGGGTGAACGGTTGGTGAACAGTTGGTGAACGGTGGGTGCACGGTGGGTGAACGGTGGGTGCACGGTTGGTGAACGGTGGGTGCACGGTGGGTGAATTGTTGGTGAACGGTGGGTGAATGGTTGGTGAACGGTGGGTGAATGGTGGGTGCACGGTGGGTGAACGGTTGGTGAACGGTGGATGAACGGTGAGTGAATGGTTGGTGAACGGTGGGTGAATGGCTGGTGAACGGTGGGTGAATGGTGGGTGCACGGTGGGTGAACGGTGGGTGAACGGTGGGTGAACGGTTGGTGAACGGTGGATGCACGGTGGGTGAACGGTGGGTGAACGGTGGGTGAACGGTTGGTGAACGGTGGGTGAACGGTTGGTGAACGGTGGGTGAACGGTTGGTGAACGGTTGGTGAACGGTGGGTGACGGTGGGTGAACGGTGGGTGAACGGTTGGTGAACGGTGGGTGATGGTGGGTGAACGGTGGGTGAACGGTTGGTGAACGGTGGATGCACGGTGGGTGATGGTGGGTGACGGTGGGTGAACGGTGGGTGAACGGTGGGTGAACGGTTGGTGAACGGTGGATGCACGGTGGGTGCAGTGTTGCAGTGTTTCCAACCTGTATTCCCCCTCCATTTCAAGGGTGAACCTCCAAGAGACCCTAAATAAGTCAAGTATGGTAATATGAGGCACACTTGTCCCTCTGTAGACAGGAAACCACGTTGTTCCTTTAATATCTGTGCAAAACAAAGGGAGAACGGAACCACTGGCAGACGACAAACTGAGACTAGGGAGTCCTGAGTTCTACAGAAGCATCTGGAAAAGTGCATGTTGACTCTCTTTTCATAAGCCTTTTCCCCTCCGCATTGCTTCAGGGACAGGAGACATCACCCCCCCAGCCCTGTCAAAACAGGAGGCCTAGACTGGGCACTGACACCTCAGACGACCCCCCCAGCCCCCCTCTGGCTGGCAGTGACAGCCTCAGATCAAATAACGTTCGCCACAGAGACTCACATAGAAGAAACCAGATCACATAATGAGGACAGAATAATTATCCCAAGCCATCCAGCCCAGAACTAAGTTTACCAGGGTGCCTCCTCGAAGAATGAGCGAGCTCCCTCCTGAACCGGACCCGACCCGTGACCCCTCTCACAAGGAGCACCGACCCGCACGCGGGAAGGGATTAGCATTAGAGCCAGGAGGAAGGAGGAGAGCAGACAGAGGCAACAGAACGGAGGCCATCACATGACCGGATGAAGAATGCCAAAGAATGAGGGAGTGAGACACGGCCCTAACGACCAACAACCAGGCCACCATAGTCTCCGTCTGGATCTAACCCCACCGAGCTCGGTGTCGTCAGACGTCAGACGGAGGGAAACAGCAGGCTTCGTGTAGCGCTGATGAGTAGAGAGACAGGTGTTGTTAAGCAGAGCGGCCAGCAGGGGGCGTGTTACATCCAGACGGACTGTTGTGGTGTTGACAGGGCCTAGTACACTGACACTGGGCCAGGCATGCATTACTGCATTACTGCATCACTGCTCTGCCCGCATCCACAGATAAAAATGGGACACATCACCCCCACCTACCCAATCACACACACACACATACATACATACATACATACATACATACACACATACACACACACACACCAATTACTATCAAAATACCATTAAAGCACCATTAAAATAAATAAAAACCCTAAACCTAACACCAATAACCAAAACTCTATGCCTAAAATACCCATAACTTCTAAACCAAACCGTAAATGCAAAACACATATGGCTAAACCCTAAGGACCACCCAAACATCCCACCTTTGCATGATTTGTCTTGCTTTGCAGGAGGTTGTCTCTAAGATAGTGAAACAGTAACACTCACACACAGCCAGAAACTCAAACTGCGAGTGGACAGAGAGACAGAGGTCAGAGACACTGTTGGTTTACAGTCACTCAAACCTTTCCCACTTCTTTTCCCCCAAAAACCAGATGTGTCCCCTTACCATGAAATCCAGACGATTCACACTGTCGACCTCATGGACAAACAGCAGGAAGTGATGTAGATACAGGACACAGTTGAAAGGTCACGGGGATGAACTATACTGACATCAGAACCACAACAATAGTTCTTCTAACCAGGAAGTGAAAGATGAATGTGTTATGATCAAGTCCTGTTTCTATTGGAGGTTTTTGTCACAGTGCTTTCATTCTGGATCAGTCACATGCATGTCATCTGTGCTCTCAATCTCTCAGGTCTTCCACAGGTTTAAAATCTTTGCAACACAAACACACACACACACACACACACGAACACAAAGAGAGTACACACACACACACACACACACCACGACCCACCAGCTTTACTCTATCCCCTCAGGCCAGTACTATCCATTTCAAAGCTCTAGGTTAACATAAACACGGGGCTTCCTTGTCAACAGGTTCGTTTGTTCGAGTTTCACTGATCCCTGCTATAGGCCAGGGCAGCAGCCAACCACGTCCTACAGGCTTCCTCTGGCCGTCCTCTCTGTCTCTGTTCTCCATCCCTCTATCTGGTCACACATCACACGTTTCACTTCAGCCTGTCTCAAATCCATACGTCACTGGATATCGGCCTCACTGCAGCTGGGAATCCTTGATACTCACTGTCAGTAGTAGTAGGAGTAGCATTAAAAGCAGTAGTAGTAGCAGTAGTAGTAATATAAATAGTAGTAGAAGTAAAAGTAGTAGTAGTTGTTTAAGACGGCTTGTACAGGTCTTGAATAACACTTGTGTGTTAATTACTGTATATAAGTTAATTACAGAAACATTTCCAATGTCTTCTTCTACTGAAACATCTGTGCGTTTAATAGAAAACATTCATCTATAATTGCTAAAGCAAATCAAATGAACAATGTTAACATCCCGCATGTTACCCATGAAATTAGTAAGAACGCAAGAAATATAAACACAGAATTGCCAGTGTTTTGGGGCTGAACATATGGATTTTGTTAGAATACATAGAGACAGTAGATTTTGCAGCTAAATATGTCCTGGCCAGTCATTATAAAATGAAGACAATAGCTGATGGTTTGTTGATCATTTGTTTTCTTTGTTACGTACAATTTCCATGTTAGTTGTTTTTTCTTTTCATCCTCATTACAACTGCTGCCTAAATATGCTGAGTTTGGAAATAGTGTCAACCAGACATTCAAACCAATAAATCAACTACTGAATTGAAAGAGAGACAGCAACAGAGACATAGTCAAAGAGAGACACAGAGAGACACACAGAGACACCGAGACACAGAGAGACACAGAGAGACACAGAGAGAGACACAGAGAGAGACACAGAGACATAGAGAGACACAGAGAGACACACAGAGACACAGAGACACAGAGAGACACAGAGAGAGACACAGAGAGGGACACAGAGAGAGACAGAGAGAGACAGAGAGACACAGAGACACAGAGAGAGACACAGAGAGACACAGAGAGACAGAGAGAGACACAGAGACACAGAGAGAGACACAGAGAGACACAGAGAGAGACACAGAGAGACACAGAGAGAGACACAGAGACACAGAGAGACACAGAGAGACACACAGAGACACAGAGACACAGAGAGACACACAGAGAGACACAGAGAGAGACACAGAGACACAGAGAGAGACAGAGAGACACAGAGACACAGAGAGACACAGAGAGACACAGAGAGACAGAGAGAGACACAGAGAGACACACAGAGACACAGAGACACAGAGAGACACAGAGAGAGACACAGAGAGACACAGAGAGAGACACAGAGACACAGAGAGAGACTGAGAGACACAGAGACACAGAGAGACACAGAGAGACAGAGAGAGACACAGAGAGACACAGAGACACAGATAGACACAGAGAGAGACACAGAGAGACACAGAGACAGAGAGACACAGAGAGAGACACAAAGAGAGCGACAGAGTGACAGTAAGATACAGAGAGTGATAGACAGAGACAGACAGACAGATACGAACAGAGAGAGAGAGAGACAGAGAGAGACAGAGAGAGAGAGAGACAAAGAGAGACAGAGAGTGTGGGAAACATGTGGAAAGCGTTGCTGAGGTGGGTGGATCTGAGGGTCGAACCGTTTTCTGTAACCAGACTTGCATTTGCAGCTGCTCTCTTTTTCTCTCTGCTCTTTATCTTCAGCTCGGTGTCACCTCCTCCTCTGAAGGCCGTTCCCACCCTGGCCACATCACAGCAGACAGACGGCCATGTTCCAACACACCCCCATGAGTCTAGACCCATCATGCACTGCAGCACAACTGACAGCTACCTGTCTGTAGGCTGATATCACCCACCAGTTAATGTCCCCCCATCAAACCGTTTCCTCCTCCTCGGGATGGGGGGGCACTTAAACATTAAACTGACACTAACAACACAGTACAACTGCCAACAGTAGTATCAGAACCATGTGGGGTAGAACAACTCACATAGAACATCCTAGGTGGAATCATTTCAGGTAGAACTATCTCATAAAGAACATCTCAGGTAGAATAATCTCGGGTAGAACCTTTTAGGTAAATATGAAATATTACATAACATTTGAAGTTAATAATTAACAGGCATAAAACTTAATTCAACTTGTGTTGCTCTAACAAATAATTTAGATGGCTTAGACAGTATTCTTTGTATTCTCTTGTAGTCTATACATAAAAATAATCAGACATCCATTTGAAGTATAACCTTTAAAAATAAATACTGCAAATTAGAGGCCATAAATGTTACCGTTCAAAAGTTTGGGCTCACTTAGAAATGTCCTTGTTTTTGAAGAAAAAGCACATTTATGTTCCATTAAAATAAAACTGATCAGAAACACAGTGTAGACATTGTTAATATTGTAAATAACTAATGTAGTTGGAAACGGCTGATTTGCAATGGAATATCTATATAGGCGTAAAGATGCCCATTATCAGCAACCATCAGTCCTGTGTTTGCTAATTCAAGTTAATCATTTCAAAAGGCTAATTGATCATTTGAAAACCCTTTTGCAATTATGTTAGCACAGCTGAAAACTGTTGTGCTGATGAAATAAACAATACAACTGGCCTTCTTTAGACAAGTTGAGTATCTGGAACATCAGTGTTTTTGGGTTCAATTAGAGGCTCAAAATGGCCAGAAACAAATAACTTTCTTCTGAAACTTGTCAGTCTATTCTTGTTCTGAGAAATAAAAGCTATTCCAATGCGAGAAATTGCCAAGAAACTGAAGAGCTCATACAACGCTGTGTACCACTCCCTTCACAGTACAGCGCAAACTGGCTCTAACCAGAGTAGACAGAGGAGTGGGACAAGGAGTGCACAACTGAGCAAGAGGACAAAAACATTAGTGTTTAGTTTGAGAAACAGACGTCACTCAGTTCCTCAACCTGGCAGCTTCATTAAATAATACCCACAAAACACCAGTCTCAATGTCAACACTGAACAGGCGACTCTGGGATGTTGGCCTTCTAGCCAGAGCTGCAGAGAAAAGGCCGTATCTCAGAGTGGCCAATAAAAAGGAAAGATTACGATGGGCAGAAGAACACAGCACCACACCAATACTGGCCCACTTTATGTAACGCAAAGGTGTTATGTGAACGTGGTTGCCAATTTGTGGCTTAAGTCAGACTCTATTTACGTTAGCTTCTTCTTCATAATTCCAGCTGGCTAATACACTCAGAGACTTTCAACACTTTCCTGCAATAGAAACCGCTGTTGGCAACTATGCTAACAACCTGACTGATTGATGTACTGTATCTCACTAAACAAAAATATGATTACAGTTAGTCAACAGTCAACAATTTCTAATAGTTTACAGAGTTACAGTTCTCATACTAATGTCAGTCAACTGAAATAACTTCATTAGAAGCTAGGCTGGCTGACAGGCCAAGAGTAAAACAGCCCTGTCTGTATATAACTTCACAAACAATGCCCACGATTACGCAAACTCAATAAATAACATACAGAAAATACAAATATTATCGGACCATCACAAAACCCAGCACTAGATCCATTCGATTTGGGGCGGAAGCACCCGAAGTCCAGGTCAATAGATTGAGTGAAATGATATAAAATAGAATGATGAAAATACACACAGCCAGCAACTTTACCTGTATCAATAGAATTATTTGGAATGTATACATTCAATGTTTTATTTGACACTGTCTTTAAAATAAAGCTCTGCACTGCAATCTAGTCAGTGGTATGTTGTTGACATGTTAACATTATAAATAGCCAAGTCAATGTTCTCCTGAATCCACCGCTTTTTAAATTAGTCTAAAGATACTATTGTTTAATACAATATGATGCCCCAAAACATTGATCCTGATGGGCAGCAGTAGCTAGTGGGCTGCTACTGCTGCAGTACATGAAGGCCTAGCTTAATAAGCTGTCAGATTTTACTACTTTTAACATGAATTTGAGCAACCTCAGCTCAAGGCCCAGTGCTGTTGTTCATTGGGTGTTATTAACATCAGGGTTGTGAATTTGATTCCTGTGCAGACCAGCAACACGTCTGAAAAGGGTGCTTAAAAAAAAAACATAAAGCCCAATATTAAAACCAGTGGGTGTCACAAAATACAGGGGTACTCAACCTGACCCTAATGAGCACAGGGACTAGGAAAACTAGAAATGTATCAACCTAGAAAAAAACAACTAGAGAGAAGACAATATTCCCAAAATCCAAAATCTCTAGCACCTGACTTGGTGTTCAGCTAACCAAAGCTACCATGCACAGTCAACCCCCTAAATGAATTTTCCATATGGAAATAAAAGGCTGAGCCCCTATAAAAACCCAGGCAGGCAAGCTGATGACCCAGACTCAGGCAGGGCAGAGGATGACCCAGACACAGGCAGGACAGAGGATGACCCAGACACAGGCAGGGCAGAGGATGACCCAGACTCAGGCAGGGCAGAGGATGACCCAGACACAGGCAGGACAGAGGATGACCCAGACAAAGGCAGGACAGAGGATGACCCAGACACAGGCAGGGCAGAGGATGATCCAGACACAGGCAGGACAGAGGATGACCCAGAGAAAGGCAGGGCAGAGGATGACCCAGAGACAGGCAGGGCAGAGCAGGGTGGTTTCAGTTTGTTCGTCTTTTACGCCAAACAGGTGTCGTTTTTACACACATCCACATAAAACACCATGGGCTGCTGGCTGCCGTCTTTAATGTCCTCCCATGAAAGACCTTCGCAAACAAACCTTTCCAACATTCACACAGAGGCACCCAGACAAACCGACACGCACACACGCACGCACGCACACACACGCACGCACGCATGCACACACACACATGCACACACACACGCACCAGCCAGTTCAGTCAGTCAGTCATTTATTAGTTTGTCAGTCAGCCAGCAAACCAGTACACATGTATCTGTGTGTTTACGCATGTATCTCTTTGTTTACGCATCTATCTGTGTGTTTACGCATATATCTGTTTGTTTACGCATATATCTGTGTGTTTACGCATTTATCTGTTTGTTTACGCATGTATCTTTGTGTTTACGCATGTATCTGTTTGTTTATGCATGTATCTGTGTTTATATGCATGCATCTGTGTGTTTATGCATGTATCTGTGTTTATATGCATGCATCTGTGTGTTTATGCATGTACCTGTTTGTTTACGCATGTATCTGTGTTTATATGCATGTATCTGTGTTTATATGCATGTATCTGTGTTTATATGCATGTATCTGTGTGTTTATGCATGTATCTGTTTGTTTATGCATGTATCTGTGTGTTTACGCATGTATCTGTGTTTATATGCATGCATCTGTGTGTTTATGCATGTATCTGTGTGTTTATGCATGCATCTGTGTTTATATGCATGTATCTGTGTGTTTATGCATGTATCTGTTTGTTTACGCATGTATCTGTGTGTTTATCCATGCATCTGTGTTTATATGCATGTATCTGTGTGTTTATGCATGTATCTGTTTGTTTACGCATGTATCTGTGTGTTTATGCATGCATCTGTGTTTATATGCATGTATCTGTGTTTGTGTGTGTTAACATGATAGTTCCTGTGTGTGTCCAGGGAGACTAATGTAATGTAATGTCATGGAACACTGCTGGCCCAGAGATGACTAGCACTATCAGCTTTCTATTCGACAGCCATCTCAAAAGCACGCACACACACACACGACTCTGCTTTTACAGTCTCCAATAAAATAAACCAGTGGTCCCAGTGAGTCAAACACAACGGGGATGATATGAGTGCAGAGGCTTTCCTATGTTCTTTGATGGACTAGATTCTGTCTGCAAGCCTGAGCCACTACAATGGTGTGTAATAGTACGAGGCTGTTTCATTAGTACGAGGCTGTTTCATTAGTACAAGGCTGTTTCATTAGTACAAGGCTGTTTCATTAGTACAAGGCTGTTTCATTAGTAAGAGGCTGTATCAATAGTAAGAGGCTGTTTCATTAGTACGAGGCTGTTTCATTAGTACCAGTCTGTATCAATAGTACAAGGCTGTATCAATAGTACGAGGCTGTATCAATAGTATGAGGCTGTTTCATTAGTAAGAGACTGTATCAATAGTAAGAGGCTGTTTCATTAGTACGAGGCTGTTTCATTAGTACCAGTCTGTATCAATAGTACAAGGCTGTATCAATAGTACGAGGCTGTATCAATAGTATGAGGCTGTTTCATTAGTAAGAGACTGTATCAATAGTATGAGCCTGTTTCAATAGTACGAGGCTGTTTCATTAGTAAGAGACTGTTTCATTTGTACGAGGCTGTTTCAATAGTACGAGGCTGTTTCATTAGTAAGAGACTGTTTCAATAGTACGAGGCTGTTTCAATAGTACGAGGCTGTTTCATTTGTACGAGGCTGTTTCAATAGTACGAGGCTGTTTCAATAGTACGAGGCTGTTTTAATAGTACGAGGCTGTTTCAATAGTACGAGGCTGTTTCAATAGTACGAGGCTGTTTCAATAGCTAGCAGTTCCTCCGGTGGAAATCCCCATCCTGCATGAAGGAGACATGTTTGGGGTAATTGAAGAGGATGGAATTGTAGGAACATCAAACTGGACCCAAACGCAGACGTCTTCCTCCGCAAATGAGGGCTCTCTTATTCCCTTTTTACTTCTCTCTTTCTATCCTTCTCTTCCATCTCCCTCTGTTCCTCCCAGCCTCCCCCCATGTGACTCCGCTCCTCAGGGAAACCCACGATCAGCCCTCCAGCGTCTGCAGACGAGAGTAGTGGAGAAACGATGACTAATTCAACAAAGACAAATGAAAACCCTCTTATTGTTCGTCTGTTGCTTTTTTTTCGGCATGGGAATATTGCCAGGGACACAAACGATGGACCTGACAATACTAAATGAAATACAGATAAAGGAATTGGCCGGGCTGGCTGTGATGTGGTGGCATGACAGGTGTAGTTGATACAGACTGTGTTGTCACTTTCACCTCAGAGGACAGCGAAATGGAGTGTCATGTGATGGATGGGTGAATAGTAGGGCTCCTGAAACTATTTACTGACCAAACCATAATAAACATCGTCTAGTGGGAGGAACCGGGAGGTAACGTGGAAGAGGAGGAACAGGACGAGGAAGAGTAAATACAAGGAGGACGAAAAAGCAGCCTATTTGAAGAGAGTGAATGAGAAGGAAGAACAAGAGGAGCACCCCCTGCACTTAAATAATAGAAAGAGCAGGAGCGGAGCAGGGAGGGACAGAGAGAGCACGAGCGGAGCAGGGAGGGACAGAGCAGGAGCGGAGGAGGGAGGGACAGAGAGAGCAGGAGCGGAGGAGTCACTGAGCCCCTTCGGCACACAGCCAGGAGCATGGAGCTCCTCTTGGAATGCCATGGAAAAATGAGAGGCAGGAATGCAGACTCCACTGAGCAGTGTAAACAGCCCCGGCCGGGAGAATGCTGCCTCACGCCTTTGAAGTCACTGATCCCCCCCCCCACGCCCCCACGCCCTCACCACCAACCTTCTCCTCCTCTTATTATCTGCCCATGATCGGTCCAGATAACGGGACTAAATGAGTCAAAGACAGCGAGGGAAAAGCAGACCCAAAACTGAAACCCGACTTCATGAGCGTTACTCTGCGGGCTGGCCGGAACGGATTTACAGAAATGGAAGCTTCCCAAGAAAGCGTAAACAGTGTCTGATGATGGATCTCACGAAAGGACGCACTGCAAAATGTCAGCCCCACACAGCACGGGCTCTTCTCTACTGTACGAAGCACCAACACACACCGCTGAGTAAACACACTCCACATTAACCAGGCCCATTGACAACAGCAGATTCAGGAGGCAAGACACTCTTGATTCCCCCAGTCCCTCCCTCCCTCCCCATGCCCTCCCCATGCCCCCCCCCATGCTCTCTCCCGTCCTCCCAGTTCCTCTCCCTGGGACGTCCCTGGGACGACCTATCGGCGGTGTCCAGGGAGGTCAGCAGACATCCCCGGATCGTGCAGCTGTAAAGAGGAAGGTGGGCAGTCGGGTAATTAAATACTGATATGCTAGCTTCCTTTTTCACAACATAGCCCTGCATGAGGGGTGTGTGTGTGTGTGTGTGTGTCTGCTGTATACAGTAAATGCACTCCAACAACAAGCCCAGTCATAAACCGTGAGCGATTCTCCCAGCTACAGACGGTCTAATTGACTTTGAGATTAAAGGATCCCACACCCAGACCTGTTAAACCGCTCAAAAACAGTCATCATGCACGTTGTGAGACACAAGCACTCGCTGCTTCACTTCATGAGGGCCCTGTGTGACGAAACAAGCCTCTAATCACCCCGTGCCGTCTTTTTAGTTCAGATTGCCCAGGTCGGACCGAATGCCTCGGTCCAATTATCACGGCCAGATTGGTCTTATAATATATCATCATGATCTGTTCCATGAGCCTGACATCATCAGTCAATCACATTCATTTGATAAAGCCTTTTCTATATCAGCAATGGTCACAAAGTGCTTTCACAAACACCTAGCCTGAAACCCCAAAGAGCATACAACAACAGTGGCTAGGAAAAACTCTCTAACAGGGTCAAAACTTAGGAAGTAATCTAGAGAGGAACAAGGCTCTGACGGGTGGCCAGGCCTCTCCTGGCCGTGCCGGGTGAACATGTAATCTGCCCTGATACATGACTCACATTTTTACCTAGGGGCCAATGAAAATTAAAGCTAGACAAGACAGTGTAAGTCCTTATCAGCTAGAACAGAAAACTTGTACTCAGATTGTTCCTGGAGGGTCTGGTGTCTAATAGGGTTTTTACACTACAAGAGGTTAAATTTGACAAGACATTGTCAGATTTGCATTAGAGAGGGGAAAAAAAGAAAGTTTAATAGCGCAGGTGGATGTAAATGGCAATTCACATTTCGAGGTGACGTAACGTCGGACACTTTTCTGACCAATACTTCCCTGTGGCTACTGATGTCTAAAGACGACGTTTCTCTCAACGAGCACTGGAGTGGAATGAGCAGTGACATAGAAATTCTGGTTCTATAATTGCTTCCATCTCCATAAACAGAATCAGAAAAAAAAATGTGTTGGGAAGCAACTGAAACCTCTCACAGTGCACCCAAAACAATAACTCTTTCACCAAAATGTTCTCCACTGTCTTTGCACTCTGTCTCTATCCAGTAAAACAGTAAAGCATAAAAATTTTATATATATTTTTTTTTTTTTTAAAGAAGGCTTTACAGTGAAATGTCAGGCCCTGATTTTAAATAATAAAGTGAAAAAATGTTTACTGTGGGAGAACTTAAAGAGTAACTAAAATGTTGTTCAAAAAGTTCAAAAAATTCATCTACACACATATATATAAATGCAGAAACCTATACAGACACCTCACACCTTTCCTGTTCTGGTAAACACACAGAGACACCGAGTTTAGCTGAGGCTGCTAGGAGACGCACTTTCCATTTTCACAGGCCGTTGCCACCTCACCAGTAAGAGACTCGTGGCACCTTTGAACATCAGCAGTTTCAGCTTGGATGAATAACAGCGTGCGCACACACACACACACGCACGCACGCACTCACTCACAGGGGCGAAAATCTGATTTCAACTTTGGAGGGAACAATTACATGAAATTTTCTCAAGAGCAGTTCTTGAGGGGGTCACCAAAAGTAGTGCTGTGTAATACTCTTAGTTTGAGCCATCGGTAGCTCTCCAAATTCAGCTAGTGTGTGTGAACCCTACAAACATTAAACAAACTGACTGGATTAACCCCACGTTAGCTACGTGCATTGAGTGCTATTAAGATGGTTGACACGAAAACTGTCACCTTGCAGGATAAGAACACTACATACATAGCATTGCAAGCTTCTCTCATTGACTCAAATTTAATCAGCTGTAAACACTAGTTGATGTTAATGTATCTAGCTAGCAAACGTCAGCTAACCGCTATCTAATAAGTGCGACCTGCTATTCAATGAAGCGAAAATGAAGGCTGGTGACAGTTATAAATGTGTTTTATTGTATTGAGTGGCAGAAGTAAAGACATTTCTAACATATCCTTTGATTGAACTTCTTACTGAGTCAGCCATCAGACTCTGTCAGATTCCCACACACGCACTGTACCTTAATAATGTGCAGTTCGCGAATGATTCATTCATTTTTAACAAATCCTTTTAGTGACTTGTTCAATTGCATAGTCCATTTGAACGTTTGATAATTACCTCAACATGATCACTTGTGTCATACCTGGTCCAGCTAGTGATGGCCATTCGATGCTTCATTAGCGTTATTTTAGCAGCAGGACATTATGCTGGCAGCACTCAGATTTTCTTTATCACAATAAAAGCCATCATTGAAATGTATAAGGCCATATAGTTAATCTAGTCTGTGAAAAAGAACAGACTAAACTAACATCTGAACGGACATTAAACATAAAATGTACGGACTAGATTGTTAACCATATTACCATATATATTTCAATTATGGCTTTTACTTTGAAAAAGAAAATCTGAGTTAGCACTGCTAGCATAATATCCTGCAGCTAGAAGAACAGTAATGAAGCCTCGAATGTCCACCACTACTTCCAGCTCAGTTCTCCGATCAACATCTATGTACATTCTCAGAGACAAATAGATCCAGGCAGGAACATCATAAATACATGTTTATAACTGATCATTGAATGCAGACTATAATAATTAATATAGTTAGTTAATTACTGATGTCATGAAAAAAAACAGTTTTATCATTCAACTGAACGGTTGTTTCGTACATTTCAAAGACTGGCAGCGGAGTTCTACCCAACCAGGGTATACGCTGCTTGTTTGGTGTTCGCAAAGGTAAACAGATCAAGACAGTAGCGTAAAGACATGTTTGTAACAGACAATTGGACACTTGGTAGGTCTAAAATAATGAATGTAGTAGCCCTAGTTGATTGTAATGATAAACACAGACGAAATCGTACACCGTGCCTAGGTAAAAGAGACTTGTGAGCGACTGACTCAGTTATATCGTTCAATTGAACAATTGTTTCGTTAATTTGAATGGCTGCCAGCGGAGTTCTACCCCGACCGCCAGCTTCCAGCTCAGTAGCCTACTCTCCTTCCAACAGCTGTTAGTCTGACGTTCTCAAAGAAAAGTTGATCAAGAAAGTAGCATTGTAAACACGTGTTTGTAACAGATAACTGGACACATGGCCTGTTTGGGGTACCTCACTTGGCGCCAGTGGAAGCCCATTCAAAAGGACATGGAGAAACAGGAAGCCAGACGGTTGTCTCAGAGAAATCCCCAGAAACAGCAGAACAATGACAGTTGGGTAAATTATATTTATTTCCACGTCATTCCTCATTAAAGTATATCTCCGCCATAATTACAGAAGGTAAAGCATGTGGAGCCGTAGGTTAAGTGGTACCTGTGCTGTGTAGGGGTGGGGAGCCGTGAGCCAAGCCTCTCTTTGATGCCCAGCAGATAAATCTCTCCACCCGGCCCCATTGAGTATATGATTTAACATGACTGCTATTCCGTGATGGCAAAAACAGCCCCTCACCCGTCCGTTCCATTCTGACTGGTATATCCATAAAGCCTTTTGGAATAGGAATCCTGATCTAGAATATGGCCATGTAACATTCATTATAATATAGAGGGAAAAAAGGACCCCTAGATTGGCATACTGTTCCGAGACGCATTGTGTCAGGAGCCCTGGTCTGGAGCAGTGTTTTCTTACGCACTCGTCAAGCACAGCCCGCCATTCCACTCGTTCGCTGTGGAGCCATTCCGTTACTACCACACCTGATTCAGTGAGTCAACTAATCACAGAGGCAAGCCCTTGGTTGGGCCAGTGCTGGAACGGCTGGCCTGTAGTAACACTAACAACACCCACAGCCACTTCAGATATGCAGCAGTGAACTTTCCAACTCCAAACCTGGTCACTGACAGTCTGGGAGTGTTTTTTAGGATTCCTGGCAGGGCCGGAAAGCAGCTTGTCAGACACACTGAGGCCCTGTCAATGTTTTCGTTTTTTTTCTTCTTCTGTCCGTTGGCAGCGGTTCACCGTAAACACTGATTTTGTATGGTCGTTCGCTGTCTCGCCTTTCCTCTGAAGACAAAAAAGACCTGATGCAACACAGAAAGTTAGCCTCTCTCTCGCTTCCTTTCTCGGCCCAGTTCTACTTCCAGGGAGCTCCTTAGATAATTTCCTGCCAGTATATTTATGTATTCATACTTATTTATTCATACTTATTTCAGTCTCTGCTCTTCAAAAGGGTCAGGCCTCCTATTATGTCTCTGTCCTCGGGCGTCATGTGTATTACCATACTCCTTTGTTTTCTAATCATGGTGCTCCCCTCACAAGGCCAGCCTAGCTCACAGACTCTAACAGGCCATCACTCACACAATGGCAGGCAAACCAACAGAGGGAGGGTTTGCCAGCCATTGAGAGGGTTTGCCTGCCATTAATGTCACATATAGTACCAGTCAAAAGTATGGACACACCATCTCATTCCAGGGTATACATTTATTTTTACTATTTTCCACATCGGAGAATAACTGTGAAGACATAAAAAGAATTAAATAAAACGAATGGAATCATGTAGTAACCAAGAAACATATTAAACAAATCAAAATACAATAACATATTAGATTCCACAGAGCAGCAGCCATTTGCCTTGATGACAGCTTTGCTCACTCCTGTCAAACTCTCAAACAGCTCTGTGTAACACATTTTCTGTTACTATGTATCTGTCTTGTTACTACATGATAAGGTCAATTAGAAAAAATCACACACCGTGTCCCAACTATTTTGAAAACAGGATTTTACATAATTTCCACCCTCATTTACCAATGGAGAACATTCCAGACCACTGGCAATGTCATCCCAGCATATTCAACCCAAGAGCTGACTAAAAATGCTTACAGAAGACACCCAAGGCAACATCAAGGCATCTAAAGGACTCTCCTGACACAATCAATATCGACGTGCATGAGTCAACTGACAGAAAGAGACTAGACAAACGTGGCCTAAATGGGAGGTCAGCAAGGAAGGCTCTGAAAAAAGAATATCAAGACACGACTGAAGTCTGCCAGTCAACAACTGAGACCAAAACTACTGGAACAATGTGTTCTAGACAGATAAGTTAAAGGTCGCAATGACAGATGTAATGTTTGGCTGAAATGAAACAGTGCCTTTGAACAGAAGAACCACATAGCATCCGTAAAGCATAGTGGTGCTGGCATTATAGTTTTGGGCTGCTTTTCTCCCTTTAGGGCCTAGCCAACTTGCCATCATTGAGTTAACCATGGATTCCATATTGTACCAGAGAATGGAGAATGTGAGGCCACCTGTCAAAAAGCTAGAGTTATGGAACGGACGAGTCAAAGCCCAGATCGCAATCCTTTTGGAATGCTGTGGGGGGTTTTAAAGTGGGCTGTGCATGAAAGAAACCCATCGAAAATGAGTGGAATAGTAGAATGGGCAACAATTCTTCCCAGTCAATGTAAGAGACTGATTACAAGAGACAGTTACAAGAAACGGCTACATGAAGTTATTTCAGCCAAAGGGGGCAACATCAGCTATTGAAGCTAGTGGTGAACTAGTGGTGAAAATGCAAGAAAGTAAATGACTGCAAGGTATATTCATTCTGTGTCATTTGTTAAATTAGGTTACGTTTATCTGTCAATAGTGTTAAAGTGAATATTACACATCCACATGTACAAACATTCAAAAAATATAATTTTTTCCATGGAATGTATTCACATTTAAGCATTGTTTGTGGTAATGTTCCCTCAAAGGCAAGGCAGCCTAAAGGGCAGACCATGTGACCAGTAATGAAGAAGTTGCTATTGCAATTGAATCCCATAAATGTTCAAGGTAGAGATTTGTAAAAGATCTGTTCACAAGCAAGGGAGTTAACCCTAATTACATCTGGGTTGATGAGAAAAAAGAAAATCTTAGTCATACTGGTAAAATAGGTGTTACACATGAGCCTTTGGGTCAGTGTGAGACCAGACTTAATGCCACGTTTCCACTGGTGCCAAACACTGGTGTTTTACCTCAAAGTCCAGACTATGTTCTTCAAATTCAAGGCTTCAAATTTATTTATAAAGCCCTTTTTACAACAGCAGTTGTCACAAAGTGCTGTTTCCATTGACAAGGACCGGTGCCAGTCGGCCAGTAAACCATGGCTGAGTAGCCCAGCTCTCACTTGGTGCAAAGCCCCGGACTTTAGGACTTAGGGCGGGGTTTGCGGGTTGGCGTGTTACGTGCTGTGAAAACGCGGCAGGTTTTGCGGTTCGAATAGTGATGTGTATCGTTTGCTTTAGGCTTCTCGTAATGGTTTTCATCTGATCTAACAAACAGATTCCTGATAAAATGTAAAGAAAAGTAAAGCAACAGTAAAGGAAAGCAAAGACTCAGAATGGAAAGAGTTGGAACGATTGAAGGTTGTTTGAGAATTCACCCAAATCCTTCTATTAATGGTTGATAGTTTTCACAAAACACTTATTCAACTAAATAAATGGCTTTCAGTTGCGTTACGAGTGTAGGTGGAGGAGCTGGTTGCAGGAGTTTGAGGAAGAAATTAGTTTTTAAGTTCAAATGCTGTATTGTAAACAAACTGAGTATGGTGTTTTGTTTATTTTATTTTACTACCAGAAAAATATCGCGTTTCATTTTTTTCGTAACCGGAAAACCAAATCATGTTGATAGTTTACTCCTCCCTCCCAACCTGAGGCCCTCACGTCCTTGATACCAAACTTGATAGTGGAAACAGAAACGTCTGGAGGCAACTTTAGCATAAACCCCCGGTGTGACCCTGGTGCCGGGGTAAAACCCCAGTGGAAACGCGGCATGGTGTCTGGCTCATGGATTAGCTTATATGGGTCCTGCATAGGTTGGGGCAATTGGACAGCGCCCTCCGGGTTTGGTCGGGACAGACATCTTGGCTGTACCAAGTCCACAGGGCATCAACCCCAAATCAGATAGAAAAAACTGGGATAGAATCTTATAAGTGTCTCTTTCAGGAACCCTAGATTGTTTGGGCAGCTATGCTAGGAGGCTCACTCCAAACCTAGCAGCCATCTTGACTGAGTGAATAACAGAGACACTCTCACCTACGTTCTTGTGTGTTTTCTGTCAACGACATGCCGTGTGGTTATTGAAATACAACAGAATACCAACTTCCCATTGGCACAGCTCAGGTCATGGTGATGCTGACAATAAAGAGTGTCTCCTGTTACCTGACCCGATCCGGTCCCAAGCCATTCCCTGTCACTCAGCAGTCCTACATTAGCCTGTGACACTTCCTCTGTCTCCTCCAGTCACTGGACATTCTCCTGTGGGACCCATGGGGCCAAGGTTCTGAGGAGGGCCCTGTGTGTGTGTGTGTGTGTGTGTGTTAAGGTGTGTATACAAAAGAGATCGACCCCTCATGACATGAAAGAACACCCCTGACTGACAAGAGAGACAAAGAGGGAGGAGAGAGACAGAGAGAGACAAAGACAGAGAGAAAGAGCGAGTGAATTCTAGAGTGGTAAGAATTCAGAGAAGGCAGGTCGATTAACTGTCACGTAAGTCACGTCTGTCCTTCAGTCTCGCCCCTCTGTACTTCCAGTCATGCATTCGGTCTCTCAGTTGAGGGTCACCGTGTCAATAAGGGCTGAGGAGGCAAACAGAGGCTGTGGAGGAAGTGACATCATGGATAGAGTCAATCTTCATGGCAGCTTTTCCTGTCACAGTGGGTGGTTTTGAGGGTGGATCTGTGGCATTTTTCTCTCAACTACAGAGAGGAGGGAAGATTGGGGGAAAAACACTATTAAGTGGAACCAGAAATTCCTTATCCATTTTTAATGTCTGGTCCTTTGTAGACAAGCCAACACACCATCTTGGTCTAGTACACGCACACACACACACACACACACACACACACAAACACACACACACACACACACACAAACACACACCTGCACGAGCAAAACAATAAAAAACTCTCAAATGGGTCCAACTTCACAGTCAACCACAGTAAATAACCGCAGACATTAAACTGAGTCCTGGCAGAGGAACCATGACGGGTGATAGAGGAAAAACACAGCATTCCTTCATTCCCTCCATTCAAGTTGTTTCTACTGCCACGTGGGTGGGCCACAAACCACAGCCAGCCTCACAGCCAGCCGTTCACCCCAGAGGAACAGACACAGCCTGAGCCCAGAGGAACAGACACAGCCTGAGTCCAGAGGAACAGACACAGCCTGAGTCCAGAGGAACAGACACAGCCTGAGTCCAGAGGAACAGACACAGCCTGAGCCCAGAGGAACAGACACAGCCTGAGTCTAGAGGAACAGACACAGCCTGAGTCTAGAGAAACAGACACAGCCTGAGTCCAGAGGAACAGACACAGCCTGAGTCCAGAGGAACAGACACAGCCTGAGTCTAGAGGAACAGACACAGCCTGAGTCCAGAGAAACAGACACAGCCTGAGTCCAGAGAAACAGACATTGGCCTGAGCCCAGAGGAACAGACACAGCCTGAGCCCAGAGGAACAGACACAGCCTGAGCCCAGAGGAACAGACACAGCCTGAGCCCAGAGGAACAGACACAGCCTGAGTCTAGAGGAACAGACACAGCCTGAGCCCAGAGGAACAGACACAGCCTGAGCCCAGAGGAACAGACACAGCCTGAGTCTAGAGGAACAGACACAGCCTGAGTCTAGAGAAACAGACACAGCCTGAGTCCAGAGGAACAGACACAGCCTGAGTCCAGAGAAACAGACACAGCCTGAGTCCAGAGGAACAGACACAGCCTGAGTCCAGAGAAACAGACACAGCCTGAGCCCAGAGAAACAGACATTGGCCTGAGCCCAGAGGAACAGACACAGCCTGAGCCCAGAGGAACAGACACAGCCTGAGCCCAGAGGAACAGACACAGCCTGAGTCCAGAGGAACAGACACAGCCTGAGTCTAGAGGAACAGACACAGCCTGAGTCTAGAGAAACAGACACAGCCTGAGCCCAGAGGAACAGACACAGCCTGAGCCCAGAGGAACAGACACAGCCTGAGTCTAGAGGAACAGACACAGCCTGAGTCTAGAGAAACAGACACAGCCTGAGTCCAGAGGAACAGACACAGCCTGAGTCCAGAGGAACAGACACAGCCTGAGTCTAGAGGAACAGACACAGCCTGAGTCCAGAGAAACAGACACAGCCTGAGTCCAGAGAAACAGACATTGGCCTGAGTCCAGAGGAACAGACACAGCCTGAGTCCAGAGAAACAGACACAGCCTGAGTCCAGAGGAACAGACACAGCCTGAGTCCAGAGGAACAGACACAGCCTGAGTCCAGAGGAACAGACACATCCTGAGTCCAGAGGAACAGACACAGCCTGAGTCCACAGCTTACTGTGTCATCTTTCCACCACTACCAAGCCTTTTCAGACAATTTTGAGCAGATCTGGTGTCAAATTAAGCTGTGCTCGGATCCATTCTGATCTTCCTTTTGTCTAAAATAAGCTGATATCTCATTAGATGCTTTTATTAAACACACTAAAACTAAAACCACTCTGCTTCATCAGCTTTGACTAAGTGTGTGACCTACATGCGAGGTAGAGTTGTAGTCTCTAAGTGATAAAATGAAGTCTCTTAGTGATAAACTGTTGTTTCTTAGTGATAAATTGTAGGCTCTTAGTGAGAGTGTAGTCTCTAATGAAATATTGTAGTCTCTTAGTGAGATTGTAGTCTCTTAGTGAAAGATTATAGTCTCTTAGTGAAAGATTATAGTCTCTTAGTGAAAGATCATGATCTCTTAGTCATAAATTGTTTGAAAACACAGAAATGGGAGATTTAATCTGATCCCTCATGATTACAGTTGTGAAAGGTAAATCTGGATACCCCTTTCATATATTGATTTTAAAGACTCACCGATTTGAAAATTCTTGGCTGATAACCATATTCAAATAACACATTCGGCTGCTGTTGTCACCAATATTTTGTCATTTCTATACCTGAATACTCTTTATTAATTACATTTAAAAACACTATAAAGCTCCAAATATCCACATATGTTAAAAATAAGGTTCTGCTCTCCCACGGGACATCTGAGGTAAGAAACGACAACCTGGAGACTGACAGACGCACTGTGCAGCACCCTGCCGTTGGGCACGCTACACACGCTACACACGCTACACACGCTACACACGCCACATCACTTGTCAACACGTCAACAACCGGCCTCACTGCAGCTCACGCTCTATTCCCACCGTCTCATAATCAGTGTCGTTTGACAAAGTAGGCTACACTTTGAACGAAGGTTGGACTCCCGACGTACGATAATAACCAAAGGGGGCGGTTAGTTTACACAGCGTAAGTCCTCCACGACAGCCGCCAGACTTCAAAGACAGCTCCCTCCAGTAGTCTAAAAGCAACAACTCATTAAATCTCCCTGGAATGATCCTCTGCATGGAGACGGGAGGTTGAGTCATCAACCAGCAGCTCCAACTGCCAGTCTGATGGGGGAGCAGTCGTCTTGCCTGGCCTGAGTCACGCTGAAAGGTAACAGCGGGACAGCGGTCCAACTGGGTTTCAGGTGTCACAACCGTGTCCTTCGAGCGGACGCACGCCTGCCGTCCCAACCCGGGCCCACTCTTCTCGGGAAGCGGGGGGAGCGTTATGGCGTTCTGAGGTCCCACGGAGTCTCTCTTCGAAAGGCTTAGAAAACTGACATTATGCAATAGGCCCATCTGACAGACTGACATCTGCCAGCCCGTTCAAAAACGATTTGTTGCACAACAAAATGTGAACACTCTCTTGTCCGGACCACAGTTATTGGGGTTCCAAAACAATTCAAACAAACATTGGTTTATGTACGGATATTCATTTAGAAACCAATATTGTGTAGCTATCAATATCTATGAATCTGTTGTTAATCGGATGTACTGTACTGTTGAAGTACACTCTACAGATGACATATCTTCATACAGATGACATATCTTCATACAGATGACATATGTTCATACAGATGACATATCTTCATTTGATCATCGTGTTAATGCGGAGAGTTGACAGCAAGAAATGCAACTTGTAGCATGATTTGAGGATAGAAAAAGGTTTCTGAAGTTTGTCATCTTTTTAAATCTACACTGTGTCCACTTCATTAGGTACACCAGCTTAACTGAGAAAGTCAAAGACTGAATCCTGTGGCTGCAACTCAGTATATAAAGCATGCAGACATGGTGAAGAGGGACAGTTGCCTGACAAAGCATTAGCATGGGTAAGATGTGTGATCTAAGAGACTTTGACCGTGGTGAGATAATTGGTGCCAGGCACAGTGGTTCCAGCATCTCAGAAACAGCTGACCTCCTGGGACTTTCACTCACTACAGTCTCTAGAGTTCACAGAGAACACATCCATCGTTAATGATGCCAGAGGAGAATGGTCACTAGTACAAACTGGGTGTCGTTTGAGTGCCACCAGCGTCCCTTTTTGGTCACAGTCTGTTTTCAAATGGACCCTTCCAGGAGGATAAGGCACCACAAAGCACAGATCATGGTTCCACGAACACGACAGTGTCTTCAGTTTACTCAGGGACCGTGTGAAGCCTGAATGTCTCCAGCACCTTCCAGAATACGTGCAGTAAAGGTTCAGGCTGTTCTAGGGGACAAAAGGGGTTCCTACCGGAACACTCCATGGGGGTACCATGAGGCCAGTCCGTGCCGGCGGTACATGAACCCGTGCAACAGCAGCGCACATGCTGTCACTGGACGCAAACAACACTTAAATGACATCCACAGATTCGAGTTAACCACCAAGGAGCATTCTAGATTCATTTGGATCCACATAAAAATGACAATTTCTGCAGCAGTGGGAGACTAGATCAAATTAGGATATGGGACGTGCAAACCACCCACACACACACACACGCTAGCAGCCTAGATGAGACATTTTCCTGGAAGAGCAGCAGTGGTGACGCTCCACCACACTGCCGAGCACAGCAACAACTTCCCAGTGACCGTATTAGTCAGCCCTGCTCAGCCTGGGACGGCATTTTATGTGGCGGCCATCTTGAAGTGGGAGTGTTTCTGCTTGGTGGGTTCCTTCCTTTGAAGTGGGCCACTGACAGTGATCCGGCGCTGGGTGGTGTGATGGCAATTCCATCGATCAAACATTTAAAGGAGTAAGGACATAAACTAAATTCTCTTGGCACAATGAATAGTTTATTTGCAAATAGAGAGACGCGTCAAATGCTTACAGAATAATCATCCGAGGAGTCTCTCAAGTAGATACATGAACAAGTCCATATTTATTACAGTTAAAAACGGGTGTGGTAAGATGCTGCCCAACTGTCCTAACTCAACAAAACACATTCTTTTTGTTCTATTACTACCTAGACTTCACACAAGGGGCAGGCTGTCCTCCCCCACATGGGTAACCTCTTGAACTCTAAAGAGCTCTTACAGCATCCGGACAGACAATAGATGCCCTGATGAGTTATACAGATGTGCAGATTAATGAGTAACCCTGTAATCTGCCGATACCAGTCAATGATGCCCCCTAGTCAAGTACCAGGGTCCCCCTCTCCTATTCCTAAGGAACAAAGGACAGAGACCCTTCTTGGTTTAAGTACAGGAACATGGTCAGAGTACCTAGTGATGCTCTGATGCTATACAGACGTGTGTATCAAAGAAAATAGTCAAAGAAAATAGTTACATACCAGGCAATAGAAAAGCAGACATTCCTCAAATGCACCTTAGTTCATAATTCATAACAGTAGTCATGGGCAGCCCACTCAACAAGGTGGGATATCTGAGGTCTTTCCATAGGTTTTTATTTTGTGTCTCTACAGTGAACTGGAGAACAGGTGCAGAGAGCTGAGCCAGGCCTCTGAAGCAGAGCTACTCGCTGACAATGCATATTAACTGGGGTCAACTCAGTGAGACGGGTCAGAAATGTCCCGCCAGACCTCGGATCCACTGTCACAGAAATGTGTGGTTTACTCAAGACATGCCTTCCTACAACACACACACACACACACACACTCACACACACACGCGCTACATTTTTGGTTTGAATATGACTGATGTTTGTGTTGACTGCTTTAGGATAAGCCCATGTTTGTCCCATTAGCAAGGAAGCCCTGAGGGAGGTACGTGCGTCCCAAAATGACACCCCGTTCCATTTTGAAGTACACTCCTTCTGGCCAGAGCCACAGGAAGGGGAGGTGGAACAGGAGGAGGGAGATAAAGAAGGAGGGAAAGGAGGCATGTGTCTTAACATGCAGCCCCTCCGGGGAGACTGGTAAGGACATCCAAAGCACTTCCTACTTCCCAGATGCCCCGTGGTCTGAAGAACAAGCTGTGAACGTAGAGCTAGCTAGATAGACAAGACATCCGTCACACTCATTCATCTCTATCTACTGTTCAGATTGATGACTTGCTGTCTCTGTGCCCTGCAGGAAAATATAATGACATTTACCTGAGAAAGTACCTGTGTGTATTTGAAGACTAAATGAAAACTGGATTGGAATGACAACGAGACACAGCCTTGCATAAAAAACAAATCTATGCTTAGCCAGCCAAACAGTCAGCCAACCAAACAGTCAGTCAGCGAGCCAACCATCCAGCAAGCCAACCAAACAACCAACAAGTCAGCAAACCAACAAAACAACCAACCAGCCTGTCAGCCAACCAGCCAGCCAGTGCGTCAACCAACTAAACAGCCAGCCAAACAGTCAGGCAACCAACCACTCAGCCAAGAACCAGCCAGTAAAGCAACCAACCACCCAGCGGATTTGGACAAAAACGAAGTGATAATGTAGACAACATTTTCACTGAAAAAAATCTATCAGGGAAAACAAAAAGGAGGAAAATATTTGACATTGTGAAGGGCGAATTCAGTGGAATGAACTGAAATCTCAGAGGGATTATAAAACCAACTAGTATGCTAGCTCCTAGGGTTTCAGAAGGAAGTGGAGCCAGCTGAGGGTGTTTTCCACATTACAAGCAGCTAATATCAAAGGAGATAGACATTCCAGCTGCCCTGCCGCTCAGCACTGTAGCACACAATATGGCCTCTATCCTGAGTCTGGATGAGTGGTCCCGCTACAGCCAACCTACACACACACACACACACACACACACACACACACACACAAACACCACACTATACATGAGGAAAGACACACACCATGCAAACGGAAACACATCACACAAACGGATACAGGTACACAAGAGGAGATAGACCGTACACGCAGATACACAAGCCCAAATACACACTCCGGCTGAATCAAACAGATAAAGACGCACACACAACTTCTGAACTGTTCACTTTGAAGAACCTGTTTGAAATCACCTGTGGTTTATTCCATTTCAAAGGCAGGAAGAGACACAAACAAACAGACAGACTGACAGACAGGCAGAGAGAGATATGAATGTTATGTATTCTATATGTGACAAACAGATCTGAATGTTATGTCTTCTATATGTGACAAACAGATCTGAATGTTATGTCTTCTATATGTGACAAACAGATCTGAATGTTATGTATTCTATATGTGACAAACAGTCACATAAAAACAATCTCATTGTCACATATTCTATATGACAGAGATCTAAATGTCATGTATTCTATATGTGACAAACAGATCTAAATGTCATGTATTCTATATGTGACAAACAGATCTGAATGTTATGTCTTCTATATGTGACAAACAGATCTGAATGTTATGTCTTCTATATGTGACAAACAGATCTGAATGTTATGTCTTCTATATGTGACAAACAGATCTGAATGTTATGTCTTCTATATGTGACAAACAGATCTGAATGTTATGTCTTCTATATGTGACAAACAGATCTGAATGTTATTTATCTATATGTGACAAACAGTCACATAAAAACAATCTCATTGTCACATATTCTATATGACAGAGATCTAAATGTCATGTATTCTATATGACGGAGATCTGAATGTCATGTATTCTATATGACAGAGATCTGAATGTCATGTATTCTATATGACAGAGATCTGAATGCCATGTATTCTATATGACAGAGATCTGAATGTCATGTATTCTATATGACAGAGATCTGAATGTCATATATTCTATATGACAGAGATCTGAATGTCATGTATTCTATATGACAGAGATCTGAATGTTATGTATTCTATATGTGACAAACAGTCACATAAAAACAATCTCATTGTCACATATTCTATATGACAGAGATCTGAATGTCATGTATTCTATATGACGGAGATCTGAATGTCATGTATTCTATATGACTGAGATCTGAATGTCATGTATTCTATATGACAGAGATCTGAATGTCATGTATTCTATATGACAGAGATCTGAATGTCATATATTCTATATGACAGAGATCTGAATGTCATGTATTCTATATGACAGAGATCTGAATGTCATGTATTCTATATGACAGAGATCTGAATGTCATGTATTCTATATGACAGAGATCTGAATGTTATGTACTCTATGTGTTCTTAATAAAAGCAGCAGCGCTGCCTGTCTGTCTCCCAGGCACTTCCTTCAGAAGCTTAATTAGAGGCTGACGGTTGTGGCACGCGATGAATGCTGCCCAGGGCATAGGAAAGACTAGGATGACAGGAAGAGGAAAACAAAAGAAAGTGGAGGATATAAGAGAGAGATGAGAGAGAAGGATGTGATAGAGAGAGGGATGAGAAAGAGGGATGTGAGAGAGAGAGGGATGAGAGTGAGATGTGAGAGAGATATGATAAAGAGATGAGAAGCAGAGAAAAGGAGAGAGCTACTGTAAAGCACATGTGCAGATCCTAACCCTAACCCTAACCCAAAGGCAAGAGATTGAATAGAGAAAATAAGGGATGAGAGAGGCTAGAAAGAGAGTGGCGTGTCTTAATAAGACAGGGGATGGTGATATTACCCAGGTACAGTCCAGTATGGTGTCTTAATAAGACAGGGGATGGTGATATTACCCAGGTACAGTCCAGTATGGTGTCTTAATAAGACAGGGGATGGTGATATTACCCAGGTACAGTCCAGTATGGTGTCTTAATAAGACAGGGGATGGTGATATTACCCAGGTACAGTTCAGTATGGTGTCTTAATAAGACAGGGGTTGGTGATATTACCCAAGTACAGTCCAGTATGGTGTCTTAATAAGACAGGGGATGGTGATATTACCCAGGTCCAGTCCAGTATGGTGTCTTAATAAGACAGGGGATGGTGATATTACCCAGGTCCAGTCCAGTATGGTGTCTTAATAAGACAGGGGATGGTGATATTACCCAGGTACAGTCCAGTATGGTGTCTTAATAAGACAGGGGATGGTGATATTACCCAGGTCCAGTCCAGTATGGTGTCTTAATAAGACAGGGGATGGTGATATTACCCAGGTCCAGTCCAGTATGGTGTCTTAATAAGACAGGGGATGGTGATATTACCCAGGTCCAGTCCAGTATGGTGTCTTAATAAGACAGGGGATGGTGATATTACCCAGGTACAGTCCAGTATGGTGTCTTAATAAGACAGGGGATGGTGATATTACCCAGGTACAGTCCAGTATGGTGTCTTAATAAGACAGGGGATGGTGATATTACCCAGGTACAGTCCAGTATGGTGTCTTAATAAGACAGGGGATGGTGATATTACCCAGGTACAGTCCAGTATGGTGTCTTAATAAGACAGGGGATGGTGATATTACCCAGGTACAGTCCAGTATGGTGTCTTAATAAGACAGGGGATGGTGATATTACCCAGGTACAGTCCAGTATGGTGTCTTAATAAGACAGGGGATGGTGATATTACCCAGGTACAGTCCAGTATGGTGTCTTAATAAGACAGGGGATGGTGATATTACCCAGGTACAGTCCAGTATGGTGTCTTAATAAGACAGGGGATGGTGATATTACCCAGGTACAGTCCAGTATGGTGTCTTAATAAGACAGGGGATGGTGATATTACCCAGGTACAGTCCAGTATGGTGTCTTAATAAGACAGGGGATGGTGATATTACCCAGGTACAGTCCAGTATGGTGTCTTAATAAGACAGGGGATGGTGATATTACCCAGGTCCAGTCCAGTTTGGTGTCTTAATAAGACAGGGGATGGTGATATTACCCAGGTACAGTCCAGTATGGTGTCTTAATAAGACAGGGGATGGTGATATTACCCAGGTACAGTCCAGTATGGTGTCTTAATAAGACAGGGGATGGTGATATTACCCAGGTCCAGTCCAGTATGGTGTCTTAATAAGACAGGGGATGGTGATATTACCCAGGTACAGTCCAGTATGGTGTCTTAATAAGACAGGGGATGGTGATATTACCCAGGTACAGTCCAGTATGGTGTCTTAATAAGACAGGGGATGGTGATATTACCCAGGTCCAGTCCAGTTTGGTGTCTTAATAAGACAGGGGATGGTGATATTACCCAGGTACAGTCCAGTATGGTGTCTTAATAAGACAGGGGATGGTGATATTACCCAGGTACAGTCCAGTATGGTGTCTTAATAAGACAGGGGATGGTGATATTACCCAGGTACAGTCCAGTATGGTGTCTTAATAAGACAGGGGATGGTGATATTACCCAGGTACAGTCCAGTATGGTGTCTTAATAAGACAGGGGATGGTGATATTACCCAGGTACAGTCCAGTATGGTGTCTTAATAAGACAGGGGATGGTGATAATACCCAGGTACAGTCCAGTATGGTGTCTTAATAAGACAGGGGATGGTGATATTACCCAGGTACAGTCCAGTATGGTGTCTTAATAAGACAGGGGATGGTGATATTACCCAGGTACAGTCCAGTATGGTGTCTTAATAAGACAGGGGATGGTGATATTACCCAGGTACAGTCCAGTATGGTGTCTTAATAAGACAGGGGATGGTGATATTACCCAGGTCCAGTCCAGTATGGTGTCTTAATAAGACAGGGGATGGTGATATTACCCAGGTCCAGTCCAGTATGGTGTCTTAATAAGACAGGGGATGGTGATATTACCCAGGTACAGTCCAGTATGGTGTCTTAATAAGACAGGGGATGGTGATATTACCCAGGTACAGTCCAGTATGGTGTCTTAATAAGACAGGGGATGGTGATATTACCCAGGTACAGTCCAGTATGGTGTCTTAATAAGACAGGGGATGGTGATATTACCCAGGTACAGTCCAGTATGGTGTCTTAATAAGACAGGGGATGGTGATATTACCCAGGTACAGTCCAGTATGGTGTCTTAATAAGACAGGGGATGGTGATATTACCCAGGTACAGTCCAGTATGGTGTCTTAATAAGACAGGGGATGGTGATATTACCCACGTACAGTCCAGTATGGTGTGTTAATAAGACGATTAGCACAATAACAGCACCAAGCCCACCAGTACATTTTCTGTTTAAACAGTGCAATTATAGACCAACAACAAGCGGCAAACATGTATTTCTTTGGGCTGGGTTGTGTGTCAGTGACCTAAAACATTGACAGTGTTTAATTATTTAATCATTTTTACAACAAAAATTATGCCTGATGCCTCCACAATAACTGAAATCAGAGTAAGATTGTTAGATTGTTTATTCATAGTTTAATTTTCGTGAAACCTCCCAAGGTAAAGCTGTATAACACAGACTAAAAAGGCATCAGACAAGCCCTAACACAGAGAAAATGGTACAAGAAAGAGTCTCCAATTCAGCTCTAGTCAATTGACACACCAAATTACACAAAAATTACACTGGAAACAATTATTCTAACCGTGTGTCATTTTAATGAGCAGAAACACTTATACAGAGTTATGCAAAAACACCCACGCTTTCACCAAACACAAAAAATCTTTTTTAGAGAATGGTCTCTTCTCTTCCAAACCAGCTGGTGTAGGTTATACTTAGGCTGTAGTGAATGTATAATCTTCGTATTTAGGAAGTGGTAAATAAGGCCGATTATGAGCATGTGAAAGACTTGCCAAGGTGATTGATGGCCTTCTAAGGGTGGCCATGTTTGTTATCTGGCCTAGGGAGGTTCATAAACGTCTGGGGAAAATAACCACCAACGCTTTTAATCACATAGGTAAACAAAAGGCCTTTTCTAAACAGTCCTAATCTTGGCGCTTACAACTGGCTTTAAGCCTCATTATGAACTGGCCATCTTAACCTGTGTAAGTTCTGTCATAGTCCATCTACACCAGGGCGGTTCAAAAGCTTCAGACGACCCACCATTTCAGAATGACAATCCATCGCGGCACAAATTACACAATCAAAAGTACAATACATTCTCAAAATGTACAGTATTGCTGTTATTATAAATACCAGTATTAACAGAACAAAATCATATTCTATGTTTGTACATATTACTGTTATCAGTAAACCAGAGGCGTCGCTAGGATCAGAATACTTTTCTGGCCCCCCCGCCCCGAGACAGAAATTACCGGGTTTTGAATGTACATGCGGAAAATATCTATTTACACGCTAGCAATGTCTACATTGCCATAAAGCGGGATCGGAATTACAGATTAATAGATCAGGGGCAATTTTTTTATTATTATTATTTTTGTTCCATTTGAGATTCGGGGCTATTCATAAAAGATCCAGGGCTTTAGCCCAGGACGCCCAGGCCTAACGACGCCACTGAGTAAAACAGAACAAATATTTTCTCAATCTCTACACCCGCTTTCTTTTTTCCCTGGACAGGTTTGCAGCATGAGACCAACGCGCAGACAGAGTTCAGTATAGTTATGTGCTTTGTCTTTATAATTCACTGGAAAATACCACTTCTAAACTGCGCTCAAAGCTGGCAGAAGAATCTGTCTATAAGCATAGACGCATGCACCATCCTTTCAGTTCCCTGGAGGGAGCTCAGCTATAATGGATTCCACACTGCACTATGCCTATATCATTAAGCACCCTGGGTTGAATATAGGCCTAGAACCTGGGTTGAATATAGGCTTAGTAACCTGGGTTGAATATAGGCCTAGAACCTGGGTTGAATATAGGCTTAGTAACCTGGGTTGAATATAGGCCTAGTAACCTGGGTTGAATATAGGCCTAGAACCTGGGTTGAATATAGGCTTAGTAACCTGGGTTGAATATAGGCCTAGTAACCTGGGTTGAATATAGGCCTAGAACCTGGGTTGAATATAGGCTTAGTAACCTGGGTTGAATATAGGCCTAGAACCTGGGTTGAATATAGGCTTAGTAACCTGGGTTGAATATAGGCCTAGAACCTGGGTTGAATATAGGCTTAGTAACCTGGGTTGAATATAGGCCTAGTAACCTAGGTTGAATACAGGCCTAGTAACCTGGTTTGAATATAGGCCTAGTAACCTGGGTTGAATATAGGCCTAGTAACATGGGTTGAATATAGGCCTAGTAACCTGGGTTGAATATAGGCCTGGTAACCTGGGTTGAATATAGGCCTGGTAACCTGGGTTGAATATAGGCCTGGTAACCTGGGTTGAATATAGGCCTGGTAACCTGGGTTGCATATAGGCCTGGTAACCTGGTTTGAATATAGGCCTAGTAACCTGGTTTGAATATAGGCCTAGTAACCTGGTTTGAATATTGGCCTAGTAACCTGAGTTGAATATAGGCCTAGTAACCTGGGTTGAATATAGGCCTAGTATTCTGGTTTGAATATAGGCCTAGTAACCTGGTTTGAATATAGGCCTAGTAACATGGGTTGAATATAGGCCTAGTAACCTGGGTTGAATATAGGCTTGGTAACTCGGGTTGAATATAGGCATGGTAACCTGGGTTGAATATAGGCCTAGTAACCTGGGTTGAATATAGGCCTTGTAACCTGGATTGAATATAGGCCTGGTAACCTGGGTTGAATATAGGCCTGGTAACCTGGGTTGAATATAGGCCTGGTAACCTGGGTTGAATATAGGCCTGGTAACCTGGGTTGAATATAGGCCTGGTAACCTGGGTTGAATATAGGCCTGGTAACCTGGGTTGAATATAGGCCTGGTAACCTGGGTTGAAATATAGGAATGGTAACCTGGGTTGAATATAGGCCTGGTAACCTGGGTTGAATATAGGCCTGGTAACCTGGGTTGAATATAGGCCTGGTAACCTGGGTTGAATATAGGCCTGGTAACCTGGGTTGAATATAGGCCTGGTAACCTGGGTTGAATATAGGCCTGGTAACCTGGGTTGAATATAGGCCTGGTAACCTGGGTTGAATGAGCACTTTGCAGAGGCGCACTCCATTTAATCGGTTTGGAATTCCAGCATTGATTGTTGGCATCATGTTGGCATCTAAAAACGTCACAGATTATATTACGTATCTTTAAAAGTTATATATTGTCCGTTAAATCTGTTTATGATTAAACGAAAAATATGTTTTTTTTATTACTCCAACGAGGTGACAACCTACTCTTTGACCTGGAAGAAACTTTGTTGATAAATATTATGTAAGCTGTTTTGGTTGTTATCATTGGCATATTCTTTATCTTGGCACCATTATCCCAAAGCATTGCTCTGAGAGGAATAATGAGTCCAGCAGTCTGGCGGGATAAGGAGACCCACGTCATGCTCAGTGGTACCCGCTTCTGTTCCGAGGTGGCCGCATCGCGTCGGCTCGCCTGATTCCATTTTGCATCGCCATTTGGCATTTGAGTGTCAGTATAGGGTCACAATGAAATCTGAAGGTTTCTGAGATTTTTACAAGCTTCATCCAATCCATCATTTTCCAGCGAGTCTAGCGAGCATCCACAGTACACACACATCACACAGGCTTTGTTTTCAGAATAATACCAGGACGAGTAATCTTGCTCCAAGAGACATTCTCCCAAATGTGCTGAATTCTAGCTGGAGGTAGAATGCCTGGCTTTGCCTACCCTTGGGCCGAATGAAATACTCCTCAACCCACTTACTCTTTCTATGAGGACGGATATGAAAGATCTGTCTCAACGTGCACAAACACACACAAACCATTTGGCTAACGTTTAGTTGGCCAGCACAAGCCTCTGTGTGTGTAGATAAGCTGATGAAGCCGGGGTGAACAAAGCGCCTACTATATCCCTGAAACCAGACAGAAAGAATTTCTTCTTATCACACTCTCCAAGAACTCGCCGGTAGATTTGCACTCGGAGGAGAACGCCTTCTCCAGCCAACAACAAATGAGCTTGCAGGTGCCCAAAGACGCTGAGCCAATTTGCGCACCCACACCCCCTGGCACCGCCTGTGTATATGCCACAAACTAGATATGAACCTGGCCGCAATGACACAACCATACTCTGACACGACCATACTCTGACACAACCATACTCTGACACAACCATACTCTGACACAACCATACTCTGACACTACCATACTCTGACACTACCATACTCTGACACAACCATACTCTGACACGACCATACTCTGACACGACCATACTCTGACACTACCATACTCTGACACTACCATACTCTGACACGACCATACTCTGACACGACCATACTCTGACACGACCATACTCTGACACTACCATACTCTGACACAACCATACTCTGACACAACCATACTCTGACACAACCATACTCTGACACAACCATACTCTGACACTACCATACTCTGACACAACCATACTCTGACACAACCATACTCTGACACTACCATACTCTGACACTACCATACTCTGACACAACCATACTCTGACACGACCATACTCTGACACGACCATACTCTGACACGACCATACTCTGACACTACCATACTCTGACACAACCATACTCTGACACAACCATACTCTGACACAACCATACTCTGACACTACCATACTCTGACACAACCATACTCTGACACGACCATACTCTGACACGACCATACTCTGACACAACCATACTCTGACACTACCATACTCTGACACTACCATACTCTGACACAACCATACTGACACAACCATACTGACACAACCAGACTCTGACACAACCATACGGACACAACCATACTGACACAACCATACTGACACAACCATACAGACACAACCATACGGACACAACCATACGGACAGAACCATACTGACACAAACATACTCTGACACAACCATACGGACACAACCATACAGACACAACCATACAGACACAACCATACGGACACAACCATACGGACAGAACCATACTGACACAAACATACTCTGACACAACCATACGGACACAACCATACAGACACAACCATACGGACAGAACCATTCTGACACAACCATACTCTGACACAACCATACTGACACAACCATACTGACACAACCATACTGACACAACCATACAGACACAACCATACTGACACAACCATACGGACAAAACCATAGTGACACAACCATACGGACACAACCAGACTCTGACACAATCATGCTCTGAGGCCGTGACTTTCAATTACACTGAAGTTCATCATAAAGTTAATTCTCTATTTCCTTTCATTACTCTTCATCTGGTGCCAACATTTATTGCAGTCAATAAGGTCTGGATTATGAAATAACTTATTATTCGTTTAAACGCTAGCTGTGCTTCTGTTCTCCAAGAGATGAGTGAGTCATCGACCACAGGTTTTTTACAGGGAAATTCCAGGCATTTCTGGAAGGGCCAGCTACAGGTTAAAGATATACAGTACTCAGCGAAATTATGTTGCCACGAGCAGCACCACAGATATTGAGGTGAACAAGGTGCTGGTGGCGGGGTTCCCTTCACTGAGTTACAGCGCAGTAATCACAACACATTTGAAGCTGTGCTTCATGGTTCAATTGTCTTGGTTTTTGGAGAAATGGAACCACTACGCCTTTTTTTGCATCCGAAATGTGGCACTTTAAAGCATCATTCTTCATTGGAGCATGGACATGGCCAAACTAGCCAATCAGGGCTCTCCTCATCCTCAACCTCTCTCCCCCGCCCTCACACCTCTTCCTCTCCATCTCACACCCTCTCGTCCTCACATCACTCCCCCCCCCACCTCTCTCCCCCCCGTCTCCTTCCCAATTATCGATGTTGAGGGCACAAATGTGTGCAGGTTCAGCAGATAACTTGGCATGCCGACTGAGCCTGACAGGGCCTTTTTATTACCATGAAATGAGTGAGGGAGAAAAAAGCCAAGCGTTGACATTATAGTCAGATAACAGATGTGTTGTAGGGATAAAACACAAAGGACGGTACGTGCAGAGACGGCAGTGAGATGGGTTACTGAGATAACAGACACACGCACAAACACACACACACACACACACACTGAACCAGGCTGAAAGCCGCAGAACTTTGGGGTGCTGGGAAAAAGGGAGGAAAAAAGAGAGAGAAAGAAGGGGTGAGGAATGAGAGGGAGACAGAAAACAGGGAGTACGTGTGTGTGTGTTTGAGAGGGAGAGACAAGGAAAGAATTACAAAGGACCCAGACTGTCCCCTCCATGCACCTGTGAGTAATCATCAAGGCTGTCAGTGTGCTGGTTGGTTGGTCAGGCAGGCAGGCAGGGACCTCCGTCTACAGGCATGGCTTCATCTCAATAGGCCAGATGAATACTGAAATCTGTCTTCATTCATTCCACTCCTTTGTAAGAAGCCCAGTCCCCATTCACCGTTTCTGTACTGAGCTAGCCAGACATTGTACACAGCGCCACAAGAGCCACACAAAGGACGGCCGGGAGAATGAAACTGAAGTGCCATAGCGTACTGTACTCACCACACTGCGTACCGTACTCACCACACTGCGTACCGTACTCACCACACTGCGTACCGCTCTCACCACACTGCGTACCACACTCCCCACACTGTGTACCGTACTCACCACACTGCGTACCGTACTCACCACACTGCATACCGTACTCACCACACTGCGTACCGCACTCACCACACTAAATACCGCACTCACCACACTGCGTACCGCACTCCCCACACTGCGTACCGTACTCACCACACCGGAACATGACGGCACCGGAGACAAAAGTAGTCAAGTTCCCAATGGAGTATGTTTATGGGACACACCAATGTTTTGTCTGTCTGCCTGGCTTTCTGTCTGCCGCCACAGTGGATGTGCCTGTGACGTCGTAATGTGATGTGTCAGGGGGCGTCGGCATACAGATGTGTCAGGTGGAGAACTACCTTGAGGATCGCCAGGATTCATTTTCACAGTAAGTTAGCTAGCTAAGGACTGGGACTAGTTAACTTCCCAATAGTCTTTGTCAGTTCAATGACCAGGAAACCACAATTAATAATTTCATCCTTTGCGTGAGCTCCCCATAGACTCCACATCCCAAGGCAGGGGCAGCCCATTGGGCCAGGGTCGACCTCCGACCCCTGGGGCCTTCGTGATCAGAAGACGGACCACAGGGATATGGCCTCCATGTTTAAACTGTCAATGGACCCTGAAAGGCAGGCAGTGATCACCGGAGGACCGGTGCAAAGATCTTCTGACATACATTATTGGTCGGTAATTAGCTGACTTGACTAATCCAGGAGAGGTGGTACATTATTGACCTACTATTTCAACCCAAATCTCTGATATAGGGGAACCCAGGGGGAGGTGGTACTTTATTGACCTACTATTTCAACCCAAATCTCTGATATAGGGGAACCCAGGGGGAGGTGGTACTTTATTGACCTACTATTTCAACCCAAATCTCTGATATAGGGGAACCCAGGGAGAGGTGGTACTTTATTGACCTACTATTTCAACCCAAATCTCTGATATAGGGGAACCCAGGGAGAGGTGGTACTTTATTGACCTACTATTTCAACCCAAATCTCTGATATAGGGGAACCCAGGGGGAGGTGGTACTTTATTGACCTACTATTTCAACCCAAATCTCTGATATAGGGGAACCCAGGGAGAGGTGGTACTTTATTGACCTACTATTTCAACCCAAATCTCTGATATAGGGGAACCCAGGGAGAGGTGGTACTTTACTGACCTACTATTTCAACCCAAATCTCTGATATAGGGGAACCCAGGGAGAGGTGGTACTTAACTAAATGCTGCACTTCTCAGTTCCAGTACATCTGACAAGACACTTGTGTATAATAGGAGAAAGAGCATATTTGGGTTGACCCTTAACCTTCTGTCTCATTCCAGGGACTGTCAACACACTCAGACCAGTCCATCTAACCAGCTGTGCCACACAGAGCTTCAACCACTCTACAACTCCACTGTCAATTTGATGACGTCTGATTGGCTGTGGACTAGTGCACGCACTCTCTGAAGAGCTTCAGCGTTACAGCCACTCTTCCTCTCCTTCCTGAATGTTTTCTTTCTTCTAAAATGGGTTCATTTCCATGAAGGTCGTCATCCATGGCGGTTGTTCGTTGGACAGTCATGCCACATCCAAAACTATTACAACATGAACCTCGGGGGGGGAAACCCAAAAATAACATACTTTAACAAATTAAAGTACACACTAATCTATTCATTGCCCATGATTACCTGTCAAAATAAAGTTAAAAAAATTGTCAAATGAAAACTGTTACAGATCATGTGTCACATGTGAAATTGTGTCATTCAGGAACCACTGACAGACACACAACAGTCCTCTCCCCCTGCCTCCCCCAGCCTCCCACAGCCTCACCTGCCTCCCCCAGCCTCACCTGCCTCCCCCAGCCTCACCTGCCTCCCCTGCCTCCCACAGCCTCACCTGCCTCCCACAGCCTCCCCTAGCCTCCCCTGCTCCATTTTGTCCTGCAGTGCACAGATTCCATTATAAATGGATTATGGAAGTGAACTGGAGTAAAGACCCGGCCACAGCAGGCTGTCCTCTGTCCATCAGCCCACATCACCCAAACCATGCAGTAACACAGCATTACAGACCACCTCTCTCCTCCACTCTCCTCCTCCTCCACTCTCCTCCTCCTCCCTCTTCTCCTCTCTTTGTTCTCCTCTCTTTCCCCCTCTCTCTTTATTCTTTTCCTCTCTCACCCTCTCTATCTCTTCTCCTCCTCCCCTGCTCTGTCTTCGTCTGCTCCTCCTGTTTAAAGGAGCTGGGCCGATGGTGGGCGTCAGGCCAAAATACGCCGGATAGTTTCATCCACAGCTGCAAGCAGGCGGCAGCCCGAGAAACAATGGCCGTCTCTCATTAAAGCTCTCCCCATCGACTCCCTCACAGAGAGAGGGAGGAAGAAAAAGACAAATAGAAAAAAAGAAGAAAAATGTCCTTAAGACCTGGCTACTTTTCACAAGAACCACCCCCCCCCCCACATCCCCGGCCCCCGCCCCCCCGCCCCCCGGCCTGCCCCCGAATCTCTTTCATGATGATAACTGAGGTTATAAGACCTTTTACTCTGACAGCAAAAGAACAACTCCAACAGAGGACACCAGGTAGTGGACACTGGAGCAGTGGTGTATTTAAATCGTGATCACACCAGGCAGAGGAGAACGGAGCAGGTGTGTTCTACTCAGCAGAGGAGAACGGAGCGGGTGGGTCCTCCTCAGCAGAGGAGAACGGAGCGGGTGGGTCCTCCTCAGCAGAGGAGAACGGAGCAGGTGTGTTCTACTCAGCAGAGGAGAACGGAGCGGGTGGGTCCTCCTCAGCAGAGGAGAACGGAGCGGGTGGGTCCTCCTCAGCAGAGGAGAACGGAGCGGGTGGGTCCTCCTCAGCAGAGGAGAACGGAGCGGGTGGGTCCTCCTCAGCAGAGGAGAACGGAGCGGGTGGGTCCTCCTCAGCAGAGGAGAACGGAGCGGGTGGGTCCTCCTCAGCACAGTTCTGCGTTTATAATGGAAATGGAAGGCGTGTGATCAGATAATATCAGATGATATCAGAGACCTAGGGCCTCCAGCCAGGGAGAGGAGGGGATACCCTGTGTCCTTTTTCACAAAGAAACACAAGTAACAAAATGGCCTCTCCAACAAACATCAAAGAGCTTCTTGCGCCCACTTGGCCACCACAAGCAGAACCATTATCCACCACTGTGACAGGGAGAGCCGGACTGATTAACAGGACACCGTGACAGCACACTTCACAGAGAATATGGGTCCCTATTCTCTGGGCGGACGGAGATCCCAATGAAAAGGGAATAGGGTGGCTTATGGGACACCGCCTAACAAGGGATGAGGGGAGCCGCAGAAATGCTAATGGTCTTGTGTTCCAAATGACACCCTATCATCTATATGGTGAGCTCCGTCTGACCAGACAACATGGCACCCCCTCCCCTTCACAGTGCACTACAACATCTCTGTGACCTGGGGAACGGCGGTGCGGTGTAAAGGGACCAGGGGACTTTACTGGACGTATCTTGGTGCTGCGCCCAGGTAACCTGACACCCAGGGGTAATGGCATCTCAGGCTTTCACAGACGCGGCCTGGCCCAGAGTGTCCTTGCCTCCGTGTGGGAGGGGGTGGGAGGGGTCCGGGGGGGGGGGGGGGGGGCAATGTGGAGTGGTTTACAGAGGTTTGGGCGGCAACGCGAGGCAAGGGGGCATCGGGGGGGGTTAGGGAGGCGGAGCGGGCAGGATGGAAGGAAGAACAGCTGGTCTTTCATTGACAGGCTTTGAATGCTGGCAGTTAAGATTTCACTCTAAAGACGAGTGGGGGAGAAAGACATTCCCACTGACAATGTTCCAGCGAGAGCCAACTGGTCGTAGAAAAGAAAACGCTTGAAAAAAGTATTATATTTTTGTTGAGGGAAAAGAGGAATGGAAGGACAGTGTGACGCCAGGTGGACAACTGAAGCCACAACATTTCTGTATGAACAAATGACACTGAGCCATTAACAGTTTGCTGTTGTTTGTTTTCTTGTTTGTGTTGTTGTTGTTTGTCTTGTTGGTGTTATTGTTTGTGTTGTACACAGAGTTTGAAGCACATTTACTGGAACCCAGGGCCATCTGAAATGAACGATATTTACTAATTAAAGGATGTTTACATTGTTGCTCACAAACAACGCTCTGCGTACAGACTGATCTGCGTACCAGGACAGGGGGAGATAGGGGAGAGAGATGACAGAGAGATAACTGAGAGAGAGGACAGAGATACAGAGAGAGAGATACACAGAGAGAGATACAGAGATGATGAGAGAGAGATACAGAGAGATGATAGAGAGGTACAGAGAGATGATAGAGAGGTACAGAGAGATGATAGAGAGGTACAGAGATGGTAGAGAAAGAGAGATACAGAGAGATGATAGAGAAATACAGAGAGATGATAGAGAGGTACAGAGAGATGATAGAGAGGTACAGAGAGATGATAGAGAGGTACATAGATGGTAGAGAAAAAGAGATACAGAGAGATGATAGAGAGGTACAGAGATGGTAGAGAGAGATACAGAGAGATGATAGAGAGGTACAGAGAGATGATAGAGAGGTACAGAGATGGTAGAGAAAGAGAGATACAGAGAGATGATAGAGAGGTACAGAGAGATGATAGAGAGATACAGAGAGTTGATAGCGAGATACAGAGATGGTAGAGAAAGAGAGATACAGAGCGATGATAGAGAGATACAGAGATGATAGAGAGGTACAGAGAGATGATAGAGAGATACAGAGATGGTAGAGAAAGAGAGATACAGAGAGATGATAGAGAGATACAGAGATGATAGAGAGGTACGGAGAGATGATAGAGAGATACAGAGATGGTAGAGAAAGAGAGATACAGAGAGATGATAGAGAGATACAGAGAGATGATAGAGAGGTACAGAGAGATGATAGGAGTGGTACAGAGATGGTAGAGAAAGAGAGATACAGAGAGATGATAGAGAGATACAGAGAAATGATAGAGAGATACAGAGAGATGATAGAGAGATACAGAGATGGTAGAGATAGATACATAGAGATGATAGAGAGATACAGAGAGATGAGGCAGAGATTGCAGAGAGATGACAGACAGAGAGACACAGATAGATGATAGAAAGAGATACAGAGAGATGATAGAGAGATGATAGAGAGATACAGAGAGATTATAGAAGGAGAGATACAGAGATTGCAGAGAGATGACAGAGAGATACAGAGAGAAGTTAGAGAGAGAAAGAGACAAATGGGATAAACACCCATATATTCTACACAATGAACTCTGCAAACATGTAAATACAGAGGAGAACACCAGATAATATTTTTTGAGTTGAATTAGGCCAATTTCCCCTCCTTATCAAACCTACAAAAAGGCACTAAAATATCCCATCTGGGACAAAAGGACCCCCAATCCCACCACCACCTAGCATTGAACAGACAAGAGGAGAACACACAACAAAATCCCCTCAACAACCTAGTCCTGAGACGTAATTCCCTTAAACACATCAACGCCAGAAGGAATCAAGACAGCAGTACTCAGGCAATCTGGCCCAACCAAAATCATCACTAAACAAAAATATAACTATATTGATCAGTGGAGAAATGACTGGGCAAATGTCTGCCCAGGGAGGACAGAGTATGCACAATGTGCCCTCAGAGAAATGTTGAGACAGACCTGCACTTTTTATTACATTGTGACCAATATAAAGGAAATAGAGACAATATACTCCCCAAAATGTATAACAAATATTAAGAATTTGAGAGCCTACCAGAGAAGAAAAACTCAACTGCTCACTTTTAGCAGTCAAATAGGGGACAACCTGCCATAATCTCAGGGACAGCCAGTGGAAGACTGAATGAAAAAAACATGAAATAAATATGTATATATATATATATATATATATATATATATATATATGTGTGTGTGTGTGTGTGTGTGTTTTGGTGGTTACACCCTTCACTTGCCAATAAAACTTTGGAAATGAAATGAGAGATACAGAGCGATGACAGAGATACAGATGACAGAGAGACTGTGTGCAGAGTTTGTATTTCTTACACAGCCAACATGCATTGCATGTTTACTGAAATTGTACTGCTACAAACACACACGCAAACACACACAATCCAAACACAAACACTCAGTCAGAGATCCACACTTATACACACAACCCCCCCCCCCCCGCCCACCACACACACACACACACACACACAGTTGTGAAAAAGGACAAGAGGGGACAGGAGTTTGGCAGTCAGCCCATTAGAAGCATTCCCTACAGCTGGTGCCCATCTACTCCACAGCCTACAACCACAAACTACAGCAGGCCAACAATGAGTTGATTCAGCTATAGGTTGGTTATGTTTGTTGGCCTTATCAAACTAGCCCACATTCAAAAAAGATTAAATGAGAGTAAGAGGGGAAAAAGACAGCTTACATCAAAGAAGCAGGCAATGCGAAGAGATAGAAGAGAAGCATGGAGAGCAAGAGAAGACAGAAAACAACTGAGGCTAGAAAGAACTATAGAAACAAAGGAGAGAAAGAGAAAGAGAGGAGAAAGAGAGAGATGAGACAAAATGAGAAGAGAGAAAGGATGAAAACAGAGGTGTGAATGCCCAAGCCTCCACAGCATTCCTAAATTGGATATACCACAGGTGCCAAACCTAAACACAAGCATCTCTCTGGGATGCAGTGTGCTGTGCTTGAATTAGCACAGCACACTGCATCCCACTGCTGCCTTGAATTAGCACAGCACACTGCATCGCACCGCTGCCTTGAATTAGCACAGCACACTGCATCCCACCGCTGCCTTGAATTAGCACAGCACACTGCATCCCACTGCTGCCTTGAATTAGCACAGCACACTGCATCCCACCGCTGCCTTGAATTAGCACAGCACACTGCATCCCACCGCTGCCTTGAATTAGCACAGCACACTGCATCCCACTGCTGCCTTGAATTAGCACAGCACACTGCATCCCACCGCTGCCTTACAGGGTCCAACACTAACTTTATTTCTCACAGGCCCTATTGGGCTAGTTGGTCTGAAATCTACTGGCCTGGACAGTATTTTTACTGGCAAGAATTAAAAAAACATAATTGTATTTTACAGATATATAGTATGTAAATATCACATAATCAGAATATTGATTTATAGGCTGACCACAGGTTTGCATTTGACATGAGAGCTGATACAAGCAATTGCTGTTTGCACAAATATAATGCAACACACATGATTACTTTTAAAAATTGTTATAAAAATATTAGCTACATATCATTATCATCTTTTCCTGAAGATGTTTGCTTATTTGATGTGACATAAAAGCATGAAAATAAAAGAACTAAGTTAACATATTTATGGTAACACAAAAACGGAGCACAACAGTCCTTGCACTACTAGGATGACTGGCTTCTTTGGTGACACCGCTAGCAAGCGCTCAGGCAGGCGGAGTTGAAACTTACGGTCGACGCGCCATGTCTGCATGGTTTCTCTATCCGTATTCAACAGACGATGTCATGGACACAGTCCGTTGGGCGCAATAAACGCGACATGCTGCAGGGACCTACAGTTCTGCTCAATCGCTTTGGCACATTTGTTGTCACTCAACAGTTTTAACATTCTCTAAACTGTAAATACAATCATCACAACTGTTTCATGGGACATCACAACTCTATGGCAGGTCAGCAAAATGTAGACACATCTTAATGTGACAAAGATGAAAAGCAAACATTCTAATACGATACTATGAATTTAAAAGGGGAGGTTGAGCAGTGGCCCTTATGGGCCAGTGACTGTCTTTGTCTACTGGCCCAACCTTAGGTATTACTGGCCCCCGGCCAGTGGGCCATCATTAATGATGAACCCGGCCTTGCCTCTGAAGCCTTTGCAGGGTTGGTCCTGTTTGGTCCCTGGATGTGAGACCAGATATAAATGGTGCTGGAGGGCCAGTTGGAGGGGGGGGGGTCCCAATGTCCCCAGGGCAACGAAGGGGACATTGCCCTGCGTAGGGTGCTGTCTTTTGGATGGGTTATTAAATGGTTGTCCTGCCTCTATGGTCAGTAAGGATCCTATGGTACTAATTATTAGTAGGGGTGTCAACCCTGCAGGCCTGCTTTAAATGTACAATCTATTTATTCCCAGCTTCCAAATAGCTAGTTTCATCCTTTCTCTCACCCTGTAACATAAATACCTATTTTTACATGCTCAGCGTTGATGGAGGAGCTTTGTTGTATGGTGGAACTGTGTCAGGGCTGTGTCCAGACCGTGTTAAAGCTTGGTCCCAATGCTTTCCAGTTGGGTCCTTGAAAACCGCCAACAGCATTCCTTGATGATGTTCTGACACCTAGCCCTGCAGAACTAGGCCAACCAGGTCCCAGATAAGACAAAAACATACTGACAGTTGCATCCCACCAAGACCGCTCTCTTTCTCCCCCAACTGCCAGCTGGCCCGCCCCCCCCAACCCTGGAGTATTTGTGGGGCCTATACATGGTGTCCAGGTTTTTCCCACACTCCCTTGCTCCAGCGCCCCAGCCTCACTGCTCCCCCCCACCTGGTTCCCCCACTTAAGCCCCACAGTCCACATTAAGGGCCAACGAGAAACGACCTCACTACGTATGTCTGTGGCATGTGCCCAGACCGGAAGCACACACAAAACATGCACACACAAAACATGCACACACAAAACATGCACACACAAAACATGCACACACAGACTCCACCAGCCTGGCAGTTGCCGGGACCTTAGAGTAACTGTCTGGGCAGGGACACACCATCAGACGACCCTCTAGCTGAATCCCTGTCAATCAACACACCTACAAACATTGATTAAAATAACACCCCCAACACTAATAACAAAACACACCTACGACAAATAAGCAAACACACATAACTGTAAAACCAAAACATACATAATACTCAAAACAAAACAAACATTACCCCAATAACAAAACAAATGAAAATCCATCGATATTCTAGTCTTAATTTCAGGGTTTAAACTGGCACCAATTCTGGCATCCTCATCCTCGCTCACTCCCTCCCAATGTCTTCCTTCCCTCTCTGGCTGTTTGGCAGAATAAAAAGCCTTCTCTGATCAAAGAGATCCCTGCAGGTTCCAACTCAAAAACACACTTATCAGCACCGCTTGTTTATGCTGTATTGCCATGACGATATCAGATAAGGGACCTAAAAATAAAAAAAGGGGTAAAGCGGTGGTCATGTTCCACACTGCCTGACTCTGTATGGTCCAGGGAGGAAACAAGGAAATACCTTCCTTACATTGCCACTGAATAGAGTCAATATGAAACAACAACCCATGCACGGTATGGTTTCTGTGTGGATCTCCTGTAGTCAGAGGAACATGGGAATTTCGAATTCTTATTGATATAACCCATGTTATCACACAGGTACATAAAATGGGGTTATACAAAACCAGTCCTAACCAAAACATTACTGGAGCCATTGGCTGATAACATACACTGGTGGAAGAAGTTCTCAAAGTCAGGCAGTTTTTACATGCAGATTAAAGTGGAGAGGTTTCCGTGAAGGGAAACACAAAGCCTCAGACTGGACAAGCTGAGCAGGTGAAGAGCCCTTCTGCAGCCTTAAAATAGCTGAATGGAATTGAAAACCTGTCACCTATTTACATTAGATAAGCACTCCAGATCAGAAGTGAAACAATGAAGAGTTTCCAAGCCCATCCAAAAGCTGCATATGGTGGACATTACAAGACTATGGAAGTCATTAACAACAATGCATGTGAATGTCATTCATTGGGAATATAACTTTGTTATTGTATAGTCCAACACATTAAAAGCCACTAGGACTATCAGTGATGCAGAAGGGAACACAGGTTCATTACCACTGACTACAGAGAAGTCCTTTCAAAACACTGTTCTTCACTTCCTCAGCTGCTATTGGCCATACTGGAAAGGCGTATCTAAAATGCTCTTCTGTGATTGGCTTACATCGGATATGCATTCATCTGATAGGCCTGTGGAAACTATTGCCCATTCAGACCCAAGGACACACAGGGAGGGAGTGGGGAAGACGGAGAGCGGGAAAAGGTGGAGTATGATGCAGAGCACAAAAGGGTGTCAAATGTGTCTGTTTCACCAGAAAGAATTGGTCCCAAAACAAGCCCAATGGATGGTGGGTTGAACACACCTCTCCTGTAGTACAGTGAAGTGTAAAGACAATGCGTAACCGCGCAAAAGGTTACCCCTGGAAACTGTTAACAGAAGAACAGCAACGCACAGTAGGAAGTGTAAGCTTAAGTCAGGTGCAAACCTAAACAGCGGTCTGTTCCGAACCTTGGATGGGTGAAGAGTGATCAGGGAAACAAGGACTCATGGACAGGGTGGCCCGCTTTATTACTCCAAATCACTGTCCTGATATACCATACTCACCACTAACAACACAGTCCTGATATACCATACTCAGCACTAACAACACAGTCCTGATATACCATACTCACCACTAACAACACAGTCCTGATATACCATACTCACCACTTACAACACAGTCCTGATATACCATACTCACCACTAACAACACAGCCCTGATATACCATACTCACCACTAACAACACAGTCCTGATATACCATACTCACCACTAACAACACAGCCCTGATATACCATACTCACCACTAACAACACAGTCCTGATATACCATACTCACCAGTAACAACACAGTCCTGATATACCATACTCACAACTTACAACACAGTCCTGATATACCATACTCACCACTAACAACACAGTCCTGATATACCATACTCAGCACTAACAACACAGTCCTGATATACCATACTCACAACTTACAACACAGTCCTGATATACCATACTCACCACTAACAACACAGTCCTGATATACCATACTCACCACTAACAACACAGTCCTGATATACCATACTCACAACTTACAACACAGTCCTGATATACCATACTCACCACTAACAACACAGCCCTGATATACCATACTCACCACTAACAACACAGTCCTGATATACCATACTCACCACTAACAACACAGTCCTGATATACCATACTCACCACTAACAACACAGTCCTGATATACCATACTCACCACTAACAACACAGCCCTGATATACCATACTCACCACTAACAACACAGTCCTGATATACCATACTCAGCACTAACAACACAGTCCTGATATACCATACTCAGCACTAACAACACAGTCCTGATATACCATACTCACAACTTACAACACAGTCCTGATATACCATACTCACCACTAACAACACAGTCCTGATATACCATACTCACCACTAACAACACAGTCCTGATATACCATACTCAGCACTAACAACACAGTCATGATATACCATACTCACCACTAACAACTCAGTCCTGATATACCATACTCAACACAAACACAGTCCTGATATACCATACTCACAACTTACAACACAGTCCTGATATACCATACTCACCACTAACAACACAGTCCTGATATACCATACTCACAACTTACAACACAGTCCTGATATACCATACTCACCACTAACAACACAGCCCTGATATACCATACTCACCACTAACAACACAGTCCTGATATACCATACTCACCACTAACAACACAGTCCTGATATACCATACTCACCACTAACAACACAGTCCTGATATACCATACTCACCACTAACAACACAGCCCTGATATACCATACTCACCACTAACAACACAGTCCTGATATACCATACTCAGCACTAACAACACAGTCCTGATATACCATACTCAGCACTTACAACACAGTCCTGATATACCATACTCACAACTTACAACACAGTCCTGATATACCATACTCACCACTAACAACACAGTCCTGATATACCATACTCACCACTAACAACACAGTCATGATATACCATACTCAGCACTAACAACACAGTCATGATATACCATACTCACCACTAACAACTCAGTCCTGATATACCATACTCACCACAAACACAGTCCTGATATACCATACTCACAACTTACAACACAGTCCTGATATACCATACTCACCACTAACAACACAGTCCTGATATACCATACTCACCACTAACAATACAATACAGTCCTGTAATAGCTTACTGTACACACCACTAACAACATATAGTAAAAAATAAAAATGTATTGCATTACAATTGACCAGACATGAACTATAGAATATAAGGAATGGGTGCCATTTGCCTCCATGCTGTTTGAGATTTCCTAGTAGATCAACACCCTTTTAAAGGTGTCAATTGCCCAACCAGGTCAATGATTACTAGATGAACTTTGAACCTGTGAGGCAAAGGCTCTTCCTTGGCTGTACTGAAGGGGGGTTTACTCACGATTCGCTCCATAAAGCTTCAAATCAGGTTGGAGTGGCTGAATAAGCAGGGATATGTTATCCCTGCTTAAAAACCCAACAATGTAGAGTCACAGGGATTCTTTGTGTGTGCGTGTGTGTGTCTTTGTGTGTTTGTACACGACTATAAGTGTGTACATATGTGTATTTCAGTGTCTGTCTGTGTGTGTGTGTGACTGTGTGGTTGTATGAGGGCATATGTTTGCATATGTCAGAGTACTTGTGGAATTCCTCCCTGTCTTAGGACCTGCTGGCTCCAAGGCTTTGTGTGTAACCTATGAAGATCAGATATGAGGTGGTATTAAATATACGATACCACAGGACTTATGGTCTTTGCTCTTATCTGATGGTCTATGTTACAGAGAGGCCAGATCCCCTCTCACTGGCCTGAAAGCTGGTGGAAGTGACCCAAAAGGAAATCATTATTGGGAAAAACCAAAGCACCTGTCCTCAGGGGCTGAGATACCAGACACCACTAAATGAGCCAATGCCCGCATTTCTTCTGGATGTAAAAAGGGACATGATGGGGGTGTGGCATTTGGCATAGAGTTTTTGTTTTTTTATTCAAACCTTTTCTCCATGGAGTTTTCTTTGTTTCTTTTTTATGTTTATGCATTATGTGAATGTTACAATTATACAGAAACAGAAAAATATGTATATAATTTGTCTCAATCAATCTACTCACAACTACTGTTGTCAGATAATTGACTGATCTGTTATCTAGGCGTCCGGCCTGCAACCAGTGGATGTTTATGTCAGACTGAATTGAAGAACGTTGGTTGTGCAACAGCCTTTCCTCCACGCTCATTTTACTGTGTCACTATACAAGACGTGGTTTTTACCACTGTACATGATGTGCCTTCAACCAGGGCTTAATTTGTAAATCGGGAGGTCCCGGAACACATATGGCGTGTGAGAGACATGGATCCGGTTGGCAAATCGACATGAATAAAGCACATCTATAGTGCAAATAGCATACAACAAAAAGCTAAAACTTTCACAATCTTCTCAGGTAGTGTTGAGGCTACAAGAAGCTGCAGGAATATGCAATTTTATGAACTCTGATCACTTTTACACTTTTACTTCTGATCACTTTTTACAGTGCAAAAGGAACACAGAGATGGAAAAAGACAAGTCACGCAACAGCAGACTGGATCTGTGAAAGAATTGATGCCGGAAAAAACTGAGGAAAATCTGCGAGGTGTTGGATCTTCTTCCGGCAGAATCCGACACAAATTACCACTCAACCACTGAACAGGATGTGCTCTCTACCACTGTACAGGATGTGCACTCTACCACTGTACAGGATGTGCACTCTTCCACTGTACAGGATGTGCACTCTTCCACTGTACAGGATGTGCACTCTTCCACTGTACAGGATGTGCACTCTACCACTGTACAGGAGGTGCACTCTTCCACTGTACAGGATGTGCGCTCTACCACTGTACAGGATGTGCACTCTACCACTATACAGGATGTGCTCTCTACCACTGTACAGGATGTGCACTCTACCACTGTACAGGATGTGCACTCTACCACTGTACAGGATGTGCACTCTTCCACTGTACTCTACCACTGTACAGGATGTGCACTCTACCACTGTACAGGACATTCTGTTGGGTGTGGAAAGACATTATTTTCATTGAAGTGCTACCTTCCTTCACCTCAACAACAGTTAGTTGTGCGACAGATCCTTTTCACAGGCCATGTAGACATATGTTACAATTGGCCCCACTCTTCCCTACGTACTCACTAAGAGAGTTAATGATTACCATGCTGGCAACGTCTGGTTTAATACTGTATAAGGTTGGAAAGATGGATTTCAGTACAAAATGCACTATTAAATGCTATTTTCTGTGTTTGCTACAAGATTTAATGTTAACATCGGGGGGCAATGACTGTCCTAGGAGTCCAGCGATTTTGTTCATTGTGTTGTATTTACTTGTGATGGCAGCTCAGTTTGTAGTCTGATTTATTTATCTGGCTTGCTGCCCATCCTGCTCCATTTCAAAGACATTGCCTGTCTTCACATGGTTAATATGGTTATATGATTATCAGTTGTGGTTACTACTATGGATGGCAATCATGTCCTGTATTTGACAGTATGGTATTGTACATAGGCAATGCAGTGGTCTTCTGTGGCTCACACCCAGGTTGTGGATTTGAATCCTACAACAAATCTATGGCATTAGGGTGGTGATTCTGTACTTTTTAGTCTAAACAGAATAGCAAGCAAGTTTATTTATATAGCACAATTCATACATAGAAGCAATTCAGTGTGCTTCACAAAGAAAAAGATCTATAAAAATACAATAGCATAAAAAACAAATACTAGAATAAAAACAGAGTAGGCAAAACAATTTAAGATATATATTTAAAACATATACAATATATTCACCTAATGGTTGAGTGATGAACAATGAGGAACAAATAGCATAGTGATAGTAAAACGTATTTTAACAATAGAGAAGAAAATCAAAGTTGCATGTACTTTATAAGAACATGATGTATTTCAATGTGAAACATGTCTTTCTAGATGACACACTGATGTTTGATCTGTAGCCATAAAAGCGCTTTGTTGATGACCTGCAGTGTTTTTTGTAGTACGTTTCCCCACACTTGTGTGGATTGTACCAAAGCGACAGAAAAAAACAACAGTAAATTGGTCATACTTCCTTTTCATGGAGAAAGAATGCAGCAAACTCCTCTGTGAATTCCAGTAACTTCAGCAACTGTTAGCTGGCATTAGCTAGCTAGCCAGGTTGCGTTCTGCGTTCGCTGAAGTACTGATTCATCATTACAACGGAGCTGCAATTGTCTTCGTCCACGTCAATGCCAACACATAGTTACACTGTTACACTGTGACACTATAACACTGTAACAGTATATGACTGTAACACTATAACACTGTAACAGTATATGACTGTAACACTATAACACTGTAACAGTATATGACTGTAACACTATAACACTGTAACAGTATATGACTGTAACACTACAACACTGTAACAGTATATGACTGTAACACTATAACACTGTAACAGTATATGACTGTAACACTACAACACTACCACTGTACGGTGCGCTAAAACTATATACCGGCACATTCCTTTTTATATATACGTTATCTGGTTTGAGTCATTTGTGTTTACACTGAAAGTATTTTTCCATCCACAAATTTACAAGAAAAAATATTTACAGTCGCAATGTAAGTGGCCAGATAAAAGACCAGAGCATTTCATTGAATCAGTGGCTGAGTGTCCACTTTCTAGCCTTTAACAAAGGCCTCATGCAACCAACACAGGCTATTTTATGCCCATTATATAACTAGCTACAAAGTTCCCTTAGTCGCAACACCCAGCCTGAAATAGGTCTCAGTATTGATTATACACCTAAAGGTCTTTAGCATACCACTGGTCATGTAATCGCAGTCTCTGCTTCTTGTTCTACATCTGACATCAGTATCGGTTCATCTCACTGACAAATGCATGGACAGAATCACAGACAGACACACTCAACACTTCAGCCAGTACAATGCTCACAGCTCTTTCATTTGGACTTAATCACCACACATTCATGTAAGCTCTGTGTGAGAACTGTGCATTCAGGTCACTTGATGAAAGAGATAGGCTCTGCCATTGTCTCTCCTTCCTTTTCTTACCAACCTCCTGTTCTCTTTCCTCCTGCTGGCATTAAAGGAGAGGCAGACAGGAGGGTTAAGGGGGGGTCAGGCAGAAGGGTTAAGGGGGGGTCAGGCAGGAGGGATGAAAGGGGTGAGACAACAGACCCTAAATGTATTTCTGAATGTCAGAGATATGGGCTGCAATGAGATGCTCCTGTCTCTACACCCTGTCAGGGCAGAACAGCTAGCCATGACCATCAATTGCTGCCGGGAAAAGATGCCAGCCTGCCCTAGTCTTGGACTCAGAGAGAGGCTGTGTAAGTTGGCAAGAGAATGAGAGAGATGTTATCTGTCACTGGATCAATAGTAGGGGTGCAACCAAAGAGAAGGTCACAACAACAAAAATTACTAGGTTTGCTAAATTCCAGGAACATTTAAAGATTCTGGATTTTCTGCATTTTCTGTACTAATTCTGGAAACTTTCAGGAAAACCACGAAATGTATTCAATGTTCCCTGAGCAATGCAATGCCAATTAAGATTAAGCTCTATTAAGATCCAGTAGATTAAGTTTATCTGCTGGAATTTAATATAATGAGCTGCTTTATAGTCACAGGGGAATATTTCTTTAATTTAGGATGGCAGTGGGAATCCAAACTTTGAGCCTGTAATTGCAAGTGCCGTGCTCTACCAACTAAACAAAGGACCAGCCGGCAACCTGCCCAATGCAGCATAGCCAGTAGATCCATCTGACCACAAATCAAAGGTTGCTACTTCAAAACCTCGAGCCAGCACTGTGAAGCAATACAGTTAACTCTCCTGTATGTCACCCTTGATAAAAGCATCTGTTAAATTACAAAAAATACAATTCTGTTTCTGGATATGTGCAGTGAAAGATTCTGGGACTTCTGCATGGCTTGCTTGAAAGCGTGGTTTTGATGATGTGGATCAAATATTGGCATATAAAGAACATTTTAGACCACTGCATTGCCTATGTACAATACAATCCTGTCAAATGCAGGACATGGAGCCCATCCATATTAAACCACAACTGGTAACCACAGAGCCATATAACCCATGTACCTTTCAAAATGGAACAGGATAGACAGCAATGCACAAGAATAAATCAGATCAAAACAAGAAACTGAGCAGATGTGAACCATCAGAAGTACATGTTTGTTGATGGCTTCTACCTGGCCAAAAAAGCAGTCTCGTCACGATGTTGGCGCAATATCATTGGCCAATGAGCAACTGTTGCAGTTGGATGAGACCTTTCATTACAGTGCTGGCAGCACAGAAAAGACTGAACAGCAAACTCAGCTTTGTGACAGGGCATGAGAGAAAAGAAGAATCCCATTATGAATCAATAACGATCAATAGCCCTAGTAATACAGAAAGCATACAAACCCACAGGACAGAGCTCACACACACATTTGATGAAACAGCAATTAATCACAGCGAATAAGAGGAGTGGGAGGGGCACCTGACATAGCCAGGCTGGTGAAAGCAGAGGAGTGGGAGGGGCACCTGACATAGCCAGGCTGGTGAAAGCAGAGGAGTGGGAGGGGCACCTGACATAGCCAGGCTGGTGAAAGCAGAGGAGTGGGAGGGGCACCTGACATAGCCAGGCTGGTGAAAGCAGAGGAGTGGGAGGGGCACCTGACATAGCCAGGCTGGTGAAAGCAGAGGAGTGGGAGGGGCACCTGACATAGCCAGGCTGGTGAAAGCAGAGGAGTGGGAGGGGCACCTGACATAGCCAGGCAGGTGAAAGCAGAGGAGTGGGAGGGGCACCTGACATAGCCAGGCTGGTGAAAGCAGAGAAGTGGGAGGGGAAAGAGAGAATGAAGGTTCAGCTGTCTACCTGCCTGTCTGTCTGTGTTTGCCTTGCTGGCTGTCTGCATGTTTGCTTTTCTGTCTTTCTGTCTGTCTTCCTGTCGGTCTTCCTGTCTGTGTCCTTCTGGCTGTCTGCCTTTCTGTCAGTCAGTCTGCCTGTCTGTCTCTCTGCCTGTCCGTCCGTTTCTCTGCCTATCCGTCTGTCTGTCTGTCCGTCTGTCTTCCTATCTGTCCGTCTGTCTTCCTGTCCGTCCGTCTGTCTTCCTGTCCGTCCGTCTGGAATGACTCCATCTACAGTCTAAGAGCTGTGTAGGACGGTCCCCTTTGATGACAGCCTGCCGTCCGATGTGTGTGTAACAGTGTTGGGCAGCAGCCAAGGAACACAGCAGCGTTTGGTAATAGTTAACAGAATGGGTAAACAGTTGAAGGAAAGCAGTGGAAACGAGAGGAGGAGGATCAGGGAACAGCGTTATACACAGCCTTTCATCTCCTCTCTCTGTCCATCTGCTCACGCCATCTCCGCTCTCTCTCAATCTGTCTCTCGCTTTTAGATTTGGATGTGGGGTCGCAGTCAGTCCTCTTTACTCACGCCCAGCTTTACAGCAAGGAAGGTTCAAGTAGTAACCGTTTCCTAATAAATACTTTGAAGATTTGCCTGTGCTGGGCTGAAAGACGTTGAGTCCCACGCGGAACCAGGTGTTGGTTCAAGCAAGGCTGAATCAAGGAAATGCCACACACAGGAGGACAATATGTTATAGGGCGTCCAAGAACCAATAGGTGGCTGTGCATGCTCACATAGGTCCTTGAAACCAATAAGACTGATTCCGGCTGAGAAACACTCAAGGACACCGGAACACTGTAAAAAGAATCTGAACACATCCCAAACTGAGGCTTAAATGCAAACTAAAAGACATCAACATTACGCATAAAGGTGCTAAGAAGTGCATTACTAGGTCAAAGTTGTGAAAGCAGGCTCACAAAGGTTTAGGCCATCCGCAGTGTGAGTAGTAGAGACCAAACACTCCAAGTTCAGGTTGATATGTCACATGATGACGTGTGAGTTCAGTGACAGGCCACAGGCCCACTGTGAAGTCGTTAAGATGCTGGGACAACAGACAGTCACACTTGTAGTTCCACAGCACCATGTACTCATCAGGCCTGCCCGTTAGAATCACTGTCTGTTAGAATCACAAATCCCTCGTTCATGGCCTCTTATCTGAAATGTAGAAAAACCAAGACGAATCAAGAACAGAGTTTTTGAATTACGGTTAGAATAGAATGACTCAAAACGCTGTGATTTTGTAGTGAAACCAAGTGAACTAGTGGACACAATGACAACTTAAATCTTTTGTTTGGACGGTGTTTGAATACAAATACTCGTTAAAGTGTTTGATACACATAATTACATTTTTATAGAAACACCCAAAGAGTTTTTAAGGAGAATCGAGGCATATTGAAACACCCAAAGTGTTTTTAGTGTTTTAAAGAGAATAGAGGCATCTCTAAAACACCCAGTGTTTTTTAAAGAAAACAGAATAACATAATCTGGTTATCTATCGTATCAGCACAGTCTTCCATTATAAAACAAAATCTGGTTATCTATCGTATCGGCACAGTCTTCTATTATAAAACATGATCTGGTTATCTATCGTATCAGCACAGTCTTCCATTATAAAACAAAATCTGGTTATCTATCGTATCGGCACAGTCTTCTATTATGAAACATAATCTGGTTATCTATCGTATCAGCACAGTCTTCTATTATGAAACATAATCTGGTTATCTATCGTATCAGCACAGTCTTCCATTATAAAACATAATCTGGTTATCTATCGTATCAGCACAGTCTTCCATTATAAAACATAATCTGGTTATCTATCGTATCAGCACAGTCTTCCATTATAAAACATAAACTGGTTATCTATCGTATCGGCACAGTCTTCTATTATGAAACATAATCTGGTTATGTAGCTGTATTGGCACAGTCTTCCATTATAAAACATAATCTGGTTATGTAGCTGTATTGGCACAGTCTTCCATTATTAAACATAATCTGGTTATGTAGCTGTATTGGCACAGTCTTCCATTATAAAACATAATCTGGTTATGTAGCTGTATTGGCACAGTCTTCCATTATAAAACATAATCTGGTTATGTAGCTGTATTGGCACAGTCTTCCATTATAAAAAAAATCTGGTTATGTAGCTGTATTGGCACAGTCTTCCATTATTAAACTATCTATCTAATATGTAAATACATTCATGTAATCTATAATATCTAATTTCTCCTTGAAGGGACCTCTTTGTTTCCCATCCAATGGGTTAAGAGGAGGAGACACGGAGAGGAGACACGGAGAGGAGAAACGTAGAGGAGACACGGAGAGAAGAGGCAAGAAATTGCAATTTGGAAAAGGCCTAGGAGTGCCAAAATGGCCTAACAGCGCCTCCAAAGCCTCTGAATAATGTCAGTAATGCAGTTATTATAATCATTGGTTAGAACACTATTGAAATGTCAGAAGACATCTCAAGATGATGTGTTGAAACACTACAGTGAAATTAAGGTTTAGTCTCCCTTTAAATTGGCGGTAGCTTTGGTGTTTTCAAAATGTATAAGAGAGTATAGCCTTGCTGTCTTAAGACATGGACATTCTACGAGTCTCTGGATAGGGAAGCATTATCCTCCACAGACATTTAGGACACCCCAAAATACTACCTATAAGCCCTGGTCAAAAATAGTACACTAAATGCAGGCAGAACGGAAGTATTAGAAGTATGAAACCACACAGACTACCGTTCCCCATCCTCTATCAATCAATCAAATGTATTTATAAAGCCCTTTTTACAACAGCAGTTGTCACAAAGTGCTTTACAGAGACACCTGGCCTTAAACCCCAAGGAGCAAACAACAGTAGTGTTGAATTACAGGCGACTTTGTGTCAGCCCTGTGAATAAACTGATGTGGCGAAACATTAAATCCTCTACAGGCGACTTTGTGTCAGCCCTGTGAATAAACTGATGTGGAGAAACATTAAATCCTCTACAGGCGACTTTGTGTCAGCCCTGTGAATAAACTGATGTGGCGAAACATTAAATCCTCTACAGGCGACTTTGTGTCAGCCCTGTGAATAAACTGATGTGGCGAAACATTAAATCCTCTACAGGCGACTTTGTGTCAGCCCTGTGAATAAACTGATGTGGAGAAACATTAATTCCTCTACAGGAGACTTAGTGTCAGCCCTGTGAATAAACTGATGTGGCGAAACATTAAATCCTCTACAGGCGACTTTGTGTCAGCCCTGTGAATAAACTGATGTGGCGAAACATTAAATCCTCTACAGGCGACTTTGTGTCAGCCCTGTGAATAAACTGATGTGGCGAAACATTAAATCCTCTACAGGTGACTTTGTGTCAGCCCTGTGAATAAACTGATGTGGCGAAACATTAAATCCTCTACAGGTGACTTTGTGTCAGCCCTGTGAATAAACTGATGTGGCGAAACATTAAATCCTCTACAGGTGACTTTGTGTCAGCCCTGTGAATAAACTGATGTGGCGAAACATTAAATCCTCTACAGGCGACTTTGTGTCAGCCCTGTGAATAAACTGATGTGGCGAAACATTAAATCCTCTACAGGTGACTTTGTGTCAGCCCTGTGAATACACAGATGTGGCGAAACATTAAATCCTCTTTGGGAAAAGAGCACACATTCCGAGCATGTCCAAACACACATGTGTCTGTGAATATGCGTAAAATGGAAGGAATGTGAAACTGGGTCGTGAGCAAACTCAACACTAATTGAGCCCCTGTATGAATATAATAGACAGCGGTATGTTTGTTAAGCATTCATCAGGCCAACTCCATCAGCACGTAGTGTGATCATATTCGTCATCACCTGAAAGACATCATCATCGTCATCATCATCTGCGTCTTGTTATAAACACTGTCTCTATGCCATAAATTTATATGAATTTCATGTTAAAATATAACAATACTGGGACAGTGGGGCTGAACATTGTGAACTACATGGAAAACCAAAAATATCTGCCAAATAATGTATATAATGTATAACATTTTACATGCATTCTAAAATACAATACAACTGGATGTTTGGGGGAATAGTACAATAAATCACATTTCTTACTGAGAGTGGGAAATGTGGGAACAAATAAAGTTTAATTGATTATCTGGCTAATAACGCCTAGAAATTACTAGAATGGCATAAAAAAAACAATTGTAGCGCCTTAAAAGGAAACTGAGCATATCTGGGATTTGTTTGATTGATTATCAGCGCTGCCTGACCATGTCAGACAAGAGGCCTGTTATCGGTTTACTATTTAGTCTACATCAGAAGTGTCTCTACAACAGGTGTTTACACAACAAATGTCTTCCCAAGTGTCTACCCAACAAATGTTTACACAACAAATGTCTTCCCAAGTGTCTACACAACAAATGTCTTCCCAAGTGTCTACATAACAAGTGTTTACACAACAAGTGTTTACACAACAAATGTCTACACAACAAATGTCTACACAACAAATGTCTTCCCAAGTGTCTACACAACAAATGTCTTCCCAAGTGTCTACATAACAAGTGTTTACACAACAAGTGTTTACACAACAAATGTCTACACAACAAATGTCTTCCCAAGTGTCTACACAACAAGTGTCTACACAACAAATGTCTTCCCAAGTGTCTACATAACAAGTGTTTACACAACAAGTGTTTACACAACAAATGTCTACACAACAAATGTCTTCCCAAGTGTCTACACAACAAGTGTCTACACAACAAATGTCTTCCCAAGTGTCTACACAACAAGTGTTTACACAACAAATGTCTACACAACAAATGTCTTCCCAAGTGTTTACACAACAAGTGTTTACACAACAAGTGTTTACACAACAGATGTCTACACAACAAATGTCTTCCCAAGTGTCTACACAACAAATGTCTACACAACAAATGTCTTCCCAAGTGTCTACACAACAAATGTCTACATAACGCATGTCTCTACTAAGTGTCTGTACTACAAATGTCTATACAACAAGTGTCTGTAAAACAAGTGTCTGTACAACAAGTGTCTGTACAACAAGTGTCTGTACAACAAGTGTCTACACTCACACAGAAAATTTCACGGGAAGACTTGTGGTTGGGGTTAACAGACAGCCGTGCGAGTCGTTTGTGTGTGTGATATGTTGTGTGATCTGTACGTGGCGGTGGTTGTGTTGGGGGGGGGGGGGGTAAAGTGGCACTGCTTATTGTAGTAAAGTGGCACTGCAGTGCATGCCTGCCACCACTGTCGCCAGTCATAAACAGCCCCAGGACTCAGGAGGGCGGTCCAGACATGTCATTAGCCCAGACTGGAGCACACAACCTGGAACTATAATCCAGGAGCAGACCAAACACCCTACTGACACAAACAGCCTAGCTACAGTACAGTAGCCCTGGCAACTCATCCTAGTTAACTTCACCGTGACACTGCCTCCTACACTGCAAAAAATAGGAATTATCAAGTATATGCATCTTGTTTTCAAGTAAAAAATCTAACCATCCTTAAAATAAGGTATATTTTTCTTAACAAGCTGTATTAGATAATTGTATTAGATAATATCGGTTGGTTTTAGAAAATATGCCTAGAATATCACTTAGTTTCTCATGTTCCATTGGCAGATTATTTCACTTATTTCAAGCAAGTATCTCCTCAAATATACAGTGAGGGAAAAAGTATTTGATCCCCTGCTGATTTTGTACGTTTGCCCACAGACAAAGAAATGAACAGTCTATAATTTTAATGGTAGGTTGATTTGAACAGTGAGAGACAGAATAACAACAAAAAAAAAAGTTATAAATGGATAAACCTACCATTAAAATTATAGACTGATCATTTCTTTGTCAGTGGGCAAATGTACAAAATCAAGCAGGGGATCAAATACTTCTTTCCCTCACTGTAGTTACATTTTCAAGTTTTTTGGAGTGTACTTACAGACCGGCATAGTGCTGTAGTAACAGCCCTGTCTTGGTAAACCCATGAGACTGGCATAGTGGCGTGGTAATAGCCATGTCTTGGTTAACCCATGAGACTGGCATAGTGGCGTGGTAACAGCCATGTCTTGGTAAACCCATGAGACTGGCATAGTGGCGTGGTAATAGCCATGTCTTGGTAAACCCATGAGACTGGCATAGTGGCGTGGTAATAGCCATGTCTTGGTTAACCCATGAGACTGGCATAGTGGCGTGGTAATAGCCATGTCTTGGTAAACCCATGAGACTGGCATAGTGGTGTGGTAATAGCCATGTCTTGGTAAACCCATGAGACTGGCATAGTGGCGTGGTAATAGCCATGTCTTGGTAAACCCATGAGACTGGCATAGTGCTGTAGTAACAGCCCTGTCTTGGTAAACCCATGAGACTGGCATAGTGGCGTGGTAATAGCCATGTCTTGGTAAACCCATGAGACTGGTATAGTGGCGTGGTAATAGCCATGTCTTGGTAAACCCATGAGACTGGCATAGTGGTGTGGTAACAGCCATGTCTTGGTAAACCCATGAGACTGGCATAGTGGCGTGGTAATAGCCATGTCTTGGTTAACCCATGAGACTGGCATAGTGGTGTGGTAATAGCCATGTCTTGGTAAACCCATGAGACTGGCATAGTGGCGTGGTAATAGCCATGTCTTGGTAAACCCATGAGACTGGCATAGTGGCGTGGTAATAGCCATGTCTTGGTTAACCCATGAGACTGGCATAGTGGCGTGGTAATAGCCATGTCTTGGTAAACCCATGAGACTGGCATAGTGGTGTGGTAATAGCCATGTCTTGGTAAACCCATGAGACTGGCATAGTGGCGTGGTAATAGCCATGTCTTGGTAAACCCATGAGACTGGCATAGTGCTGTAGTAACAGCCCTGTCTTGGTAAACCCATGAGACTGGCATAGTGGCGTGGTAATAGCCATGTCTTGGTAAACCCATGAGACTGGTATAGTGGCGTGGTAATAGCCATGTCTTGGTAAACCCATGAGACTGGCATAGTGGTGTGGTAACAGCCATGTCTTGGTAAACCCATGAGACTGGCATAGTGGCGTGGTAATAGCCATGTCTTGGTTAACCCATGAGACTGGCATAGTGGTGTGGTAATAGCCATGTCTTGGTAAACCCATGAGACTGGCATAGTGGCGTGGTAATAGCCATGTCTTGGTAAACCCATGAGACTGGCATAGTGGCGTGGTAATAGCCATGTCTTGGTAAACCCATGAGACTGGCATAGTGGCGTGGTAATAGCCATGTCTTGGTTAACCCATGAGACTGGCATAGTGGCGTGGTAATAGCCATGTCTTGGTAAACCCATGAGACTGGCATAGTGGCGTGGTAATAGCCATGTCTTGGTAAACCCATGAGACTGGCATAGTGGCGTGGTAATAGCCATGTCTTGGTAAACCCATGAGACTGGCATAGTGCTGTAGTAACAGCCCTGTCTTGGTAAACCCATGAGACTGGCATAGTGGCGTGGTAATAGCCATGTCTTGGTAAACCCATGAGACTGGTATAGTGGCGTGGTAATAGCCATGTCTTGGTAAACCCATGAGACTGGCATAGTGGTGTGGTAACAGCCATGTCTTGGTAAACCCATGAGACTGGCGTAGTGGCGTGGTAATAGCCATGTCTTGGTTAACCCATGAGACTGGCATAGTGGTGTGGTAATAGCCATGTCTTGGTAAACCCATGAGACTGGCATAGTGGCGTGGTAATAGCCATGTCTTGGTAAACCCATGAGACTGGCATAGTGGCGTGGTAATAGCCATGTCTTGGTAAACCCATGAGACTGGCATAGTGGCGTGGTAACAGCCATGTCTTGGTAAACCCATGAGACTGGCATAGTGGCGTGGTAATAGCCATGTCTTGGTAAACCCATGAGACTGGCATAGTGGCGTGGTAATAGCCATGTCTTGGTAAACCCATGAGACTGGCATAGTGGCGTGGTAATAGCCATGTCTTGGTAAACCCATGAGACTGGCATAGTGGCGTGGTAATAGCCATGTCTTGGTAAACCCATGAGACTGGCATAGTGGTGAACGTGTGAAGAGTTGGGTTAGTATTACTGTGCTGCAGAAGCAAAGGAAACTCTCGCCACACTTGTTTCCCTTCTCTGCCTCCTCCTTATGTCAGTCTGCTTCTTTAAATAACTGCCCTTATCGGGCGGCCCAGGACACAGGGCCTCCCTAGTCACTTAACGTACAAGAAAGAGCTCTCTGAGACACACGCAATGAGATCTGAAGTAACAGTTGACAGACTAGAGAATAAACAGAAAGAAAGGGAATGAGCGAGAAAAAGGACAGGGAGGTAGAGAAAGACTGAGATGGGGAGAGAGTGGACAGAGCGAGATAGAAGGTGAGAGAGAAGGTGAGATGTAGAGAGAGAGGTTAACAGGTGATAGGTCCTATAATTGCACTGTTCCTTACACCCCCACTGACAAACCAAGCTGGCGTGTGATCCACACTGCATCCAATGGTTTCCCCAGAGCCACGGGAGGACCTCAGGCTTTTGAGACAAGTCTTTCCGTCAGCGATTGAAGTAGGCCTGCAGGAAGCCCTGATGATAAACGTAAACAGATGATGTAACAAGATGGGCATGATATCTCACCTCCATTGGACCCCTCATGTTGAGTCTACAGTGTCTATTGTAGGATCCTATAAATCAGTCGGTCTATTGTCCTGTTTGGATTGAAATGAAAAAAGCCAGGCGCCGTTCTTATCAATCAATATGGACCCTTTCTCTATCTCCCTATGGACCCTTTCTCTATCTCGTCATGGACACGTAATCTCCCCATGGACCCTTTCTCTATCTCGTCATGGACACGTAATCTCCCCAAGGACCCTTTCTCTCTCCCCATGGACATAATCTCCCTATGGACACGTAATCTCCCCATGGACACTTTCTCTATCTCCCCATGGACACTTTCTCTATCTCCCAATGGACCCATTCTATATCTTTCCATGAACCCTATCTTTATCTCCCCATGGACCCTTTTTCTATCTCCCCATGAAATCATTGATGCCAGCATGTTTTTCGTACATTAACTATATTTGTCTCTAGTGGAAAGAAAATTAGATGCTCTTTCATGAGCCTATACTAACAAGTATTAGACTTTCAGAACTATCCCTCAAAACCAAACTGCCAAAACAGCAGCCAGCCAGTCAAGCAGTTGGCCAGCCAATCAGCTAGCCAGTCAACTAGCGGGCCAAACAGTCAGTCAGCCAGTCAACCAGTTGGCCAGCCAGCCTGTACATTAGTGTGGGTTTATACTTGCTTTTTATTAGGGTCAGTTAGAGAAAGCTAAAAACCCAAGTATTCCGCAGGTCAGGGCCAATTCTGACAGACCCTTCAGAGACAGACTGACACACAGAAAGAAAGACAGACAGATTGATAAAAAGACAAATATACACACAGACTGATGGACAGATAGATAGACAGGTGGACTAAACATACAGACAGATAGATGGACAGACAAGGCGGACAGACTGATGGACAGATGGACAGACAGGCAGACATTTTGATGGAAGGAAAGAAAGAAAGACAGACAAACTGCCAGACAGAGACAGACAGACAAACTGCCAGACAGACAACAAAGAGAGAGACAGTCCAACAAACTGTCAGACAGACAGACCAACTGCCAGACAGACTGCCAGACAGAGACAGACAGACAGACAGACAGAGACAGACATAAGGTAGCCACTGGAGGGGAAGAAGGGCAGGACGAATGTCTGGGTTCACTGGTTTTTCGGATTATGAGAAATCAGCAATGCAGTGTAGGACCTGTTCTTCCAACCTGACCTGTGACCCTGAAAGAGGTCACAGCAGGTGACATCATGGTGACCATACAGCAGGAAGGCCTGGCCGAGGTGTTCTGAGAGTGATGTTGGTGACAGACCTTGCACCGCAGTGCTGCCACTAGTAACAGGAAGCATCCGGTTTTCAGAGTTACCGTATCTTTTCTCAAAAGGGTTGTGGGAACGGCGCTCAGCCTGCTACGTTAGGTTAGTGGCGGTCATTTCCCAGCAGCCCTGGCATGGAAGCTGACATCAAGAGAGAACAGCAGACTGCCTCCATTCATACTCCCAGAACAAAGAGAGAGAGAGAGAGAGAGGGAGAGAGAGAGAGAAAGAGAGGGGGAGTTAGAGACAAGGAGAGAGAGAGAGAAATGGATGGGCAGAGACTCATAAAAAAGAGAAATAGGAAAGAGGGAGAGAAAGAGAGATAAGGAGAGAAAGGCAAGAAAGGAGAGAAAAAGAAAAGATAGAATAGGCCTGGAACCCCCAACCCAGACAATGTGACTGTGATGCCTATTCGGTTTGTTGTATTCCTTTGCCAGTACAGAGGAGAGGCCAGGAGCAGGGAGGCCGGGATGAACGCAACCTTTTAGGGAGAGGCAGGGGCCTCCAGCTGGCCTCCACTAGTTCATGAGAGTAGAGGCTCAACAACCTCACACAGTCGAGAGAAAACTGGACAAATGCAACGACGCACACACACACACTCCTTCCCTCTCTCTGTGTGTATGTGACACTCCCAGTTCCTCTTTATTTCAGACACTAAGCACATGGCCCTCATGGCCTCAGGTGAACTGGCCACCTCCACCACCTCCACCACCTCCACCACCTCCAACCCCAGGGCAGCTACAGGCCCATCTCCTGCAGCACACCTTTGAAGCATCTCGGAGCCCTGTGTCATTCTCAAAGTACCAGGCTGGCCCTAAAATATGACACGTCGTAAACATTTCCCAAACAACCACTGAAAGCAGATTACAAAAGCCAGAGAAGTTGTCAGCTGACTCAGTGGAACAATGACAACCATATCATTACCTTTTATGTTGGTTCCACAGTCAAAAACAACTGTCTCAAATTCCTTCTTGTTGAAGTTTACTTTCATCTATTTACATGAAACTAAGCTAAATGATTTAATATGACTATATTTATGGTGATATTGTATATTTTATTACATCTAACACATGCAGTACAAGTTCCATGAATGTCCACTGGTTTTGTAGCCTTTCCGTAGAAGAGCAGCCAAAGAATAATATTTAGATAATAATCTAGTACATGAAGAAAGAGTCAGAAGATAATTTCCTCTGGTATTTGAATGGGAGACCATTACTCCGCTGGCCAACAGCAGACAGCATCTCTCACCAGAAACATTCACAGCTCCTTCAGACGATGACACTGCAGTTGTAAGGCCAACCACTCCACGTTGTGACTTGCAAACAGGCTTACCCCTGGAAACTGCCAACCCTAAGTGTTATTTCTTCTCATTTGTTTAAGTGTAAGCAGAGACACTGTCATGGTAACTAATCGTCAGAAGAGAGTAATGTTTTGACGAAGGAATGGCACCTTTTCAGGAGATGCTGGTAAACAGGCATGCTTTGTGAATGTGAGTGAGTGTGTGTGAGTGCATGCACGCATCTCAAAGCCTTTGATTGGTTAAGAAAGGCAGAGCGTTTGATCCAGGTAGGTCTAGGCCGAGAACATCACTATTACAGGCAGGGAGTCATTCTGGGGAAAGAAAAGCTTCAGAAGGGTCAGAAACAACACGAGCTGTTTCTCCAGGACGTCTGGTGGTGGTGACTGTAACGGCGGAGACATAAAGCATTTTCTGTGGACTTCAGTTTCTGCCCAGTTTGGGGGTTACAGTGTGGCTTTTGTAGCAATGGTCACTCGCTCCCAGTATTAAGCCACTTTGATCATGCAGTCCACAGAGACCAGCACAAACTCCCAGCATTTCAGAGACATGCTCCTTCGTAGTTCACACACACACACACACAGGTGGTGGTCGTTTGTACTTAAACTGAACCACTATCAGAGCTGTCAAATAAACTTCAGTATGAATGAGCATTATGGTGCACTCAGCTTCTGACAAAGAGAAAGAGACTGACAGACATACAAAGAGAGGAAGCAAATGAGGTAAAGAGAGATAGCGAGAGAAAGGGAGAAGAGAGAAAGGGGGGATAGAGTGGGAGAAAGGGGGTGGGGAAGAGAGGCTATATAAGACCGGGGGACCAAGCCTGTCAGAGAGGGATTATATGTGGTACAGTATGACTGCTCCTCTACTCTCCTAATACTGAGCCTTTCCTGGATTTGACTAATGTAGGATCCACCATACTGAAGCCCATGCTAGCAATTATAATCATGAAAAGCTCTGGAGAGGGGAGTGGGGAGAGCTGGTACTGGCAAAGATTAGGGATGCACCAATATATCAGTATCAGACAATAATAGGCAAAAATGTAATAATCGTATTATGTAATAATTGTATTAAGTTTTCCTGAAATTTCAGACCAATTGTGCTTCCCTACCTTATTTAATACATTTACATCCAGGAATTGTATAATGTAAAGTTACAGAAAGGAAATGTATATTTACCATATGGTTTATTCATTTTTCATTTTCCATTCCTTATCAGACTTATTTTGTAGAGTCTTGTTATTAGAATACAGCTCCAGAAAAAATGTAAAGACCATGCACCTTTTCTTTCCTTTCCAAAAAGGTAGCGTTCAATTTGCAGCGGTGTCTTAATTTTAACCCTTCTGTTCCTCACTCAAAACCTTCCTTTTCGATATTTTTGGAAAGGAAAGAAAAAGTTCCAGTGGCCTCTTAATCTTTTCCGGAGTTGTACATAGAACAATAATTTTTGTATGATTAAATTTACACTTGTTGAAATAAGAAGCATCATCAGGAGCACATTTTTTAGGGTGCATAGGTACATAAATGACAAAACATCGGTGATGGTATCAGACAAACATCGGTGATGGCATCGGACAAAACATCTGTGATGGTATCGGACAAAACATCGGCGATGGCATCGGACAAAACATCGGTGATGGCATCGGACAAAACATCGGTGATGGTATCGGACAAAACATCGGTGATGGTATCGGACAAAACATCGGTGATGGCATCGGACAAAACATCGGTGTTGGTATCGGACAAAACATCGGTGATGGTATCGGACAAAACATCGTTGATGGTATCGGACAAAACATCGGTGATGGTATCGGACAAAACATCAGTGATGGCATCGGACAAAACATCGGTGATGGTATCGGACAAAACATCGGTGATGGTATCGGACAAAACATCGGTGATGGTATCGGACAAAACATTGGTGATGGCATCGGACAAAGCATCGGTGATGGTATCAGACAAAACATTGGTGATGGTATCGGACAAAACATCGGTGATGGTATCGGACAAAACATCTGTGATGGCATCGGACAAAACATCGGTGATGAGACAAAACATCGGTGATGGCATCGGACAAAGCATCGGTGATGGTATCAGACAAAACATCGGTGATGGTATCGGACAAAACATCGGTGATGGTATCGGACAAAACATCGGTGATGGTATCGGACAAAGCATCGGTGATGGTATCAGACAAAACATCGGTGATGGCATCGGACAAAGCATCGGTGATGGCATCGGACAAACATTTACCCTATTGGTGCATCACTAACACATATGGAGATGGTGAGAAGACAGATGATGGATCAATTAGATAAAGTAGATATAGACAGAATGATACAGAGACACAGAAAAAGAGAGACAGACAGACAGAGATAGACAGACAGACACAAATGGATAGACAGAAAGCGACAGACAAACAGACAGAAAGTGTTAGACAAGCAGACAGAAAGCGATAGACAGAAAGTGACAAACAGACTGAAAGCAATAGACAGGCAGAAAGCGATAGACAGACAGACAGAAAGCAACAGAATGACTGACAGAAAGCAATAGACAGGCAGAAACTGATAGACAGGCAGACAGACAGAAACCGATACCAACAGGCAGCCATGGACCCATATAACCCCACAGAGGGGCCAGGGTGAATCTTATTCCATATAGCAGAGGACAGTATGAGGCATCTGAGACATCTGTTCCAAATCCCTCCGTAGAAAAAGCAACCCCGAATCCACCACAGTGTGTTTGAGTGACTCTGACCAACTATTTCACCCTGTGACCTGTGATCTTGGGATAATTGAATTCCACTGGCCCCAATCCACCCTGACCTGCCTCTCAGAAACATCAGGTTTCTGTGACTCACACTTCTCCAGTGTAATGCTTGACCCCCCCCCCCCCCCCCACCACAAGCCAAAGTTGTGTGAGTGAGTATTGTCAGCCAGGTGTAACAGATGGTCTGTTTCCCAGACTGTCTACCCCAGGTGAACAGCATTCAGGAACCATCCTCTAACTACAGTATAAGACAGAGAAACAGAGAGAAGGACAGAGAAAGAGAGAGACAGAGACAAAATGAGACCGAGACAGAGAAAGTGAGAAAGACAGAGCAATAGCGTGAGACAGAAAGAATGAAGGAGAGACAGATAGACAGTGTGGAAGAGTGAGACAGAGAGACAGAGACAGAGTGAGAGAGACAGAGAGACAGAGTGAGAGACATAGACAGAGTGAGAGACAAAGAGTGAGACAGAGTGAGATGGAGACAAAGAGTGAGATAGAGAGACAGTGTGAGACAGAGACAGAGTGAGACAGAGACAAAGAGTGAGACAGAGAGACAGAGTGAGAGGGAGACAAAGAGTGAGACAGAGAGTGAGACAGAGAGAGAGAAAAAGAGTGAGACAGAGACAGAGTGAGAGGGAGACAAAGAGTGAGACAGAAAGACATAGAGATAGAGTGAGACAGAGAGATAGAGTGAGACAGAGACAGAGAGTGAGACCCAGTTCAACACAGGTCACATGCAAGCCAGCGAACCTTCAGACAAATTGGCACATTGACTGTGGAGATAAAACAGTGGCCGATAACAGTGCCAGGGGGTAAGACTATGTATACTTCAGTGTGTGTGTGTGTGAGTCCCTCCTCTCTCCCTCTTTTTCTGTCTCACCCCCTCCATGGGCTGGTTCAAGGGAAAGGCCAACAGTAATGCCTTTACCATACTGAGGAGTGTGCGTGTGTGTAACAGTAGGACAGGGCAGCCACAGGCATCAGCCGCCAGAGAATGAAGACCAATGCCCTGACAGGAAGACTCCTGAGTGGACAACGCTGTGTGTGTGTGTGTGTGTAAGCCTGCATACAGAACAGTGAGGGAGAGTCAAGCCCTCAGAGGCTGTTTGCAGGGGGGCAGACATGAAAAGGGGAAAAGAACGTGTTGTATAATATGGAACTGACAAACATAAACACATTCAGGAACCACCAGGCCCCTTCTAATGACTTAAAAACAAGGACAGACAGCAGACTAACCTGAAGAGTTTAATCATGTCTCGCCTCTCTGTCTGTCTCTCTGTCAGCTTGCCTGTCTGTCTGAGAGAGAACGGAGAGATAGGAGGACAGGACATGGAGACAGGACAGACAGGGCAGAAAGACATGACAGACAGGACAGAGAGACAGGACAGAGAGACAGGACAGAGAGACAGGACAGGAGATAAAGACATGCCAGAGAAGACAGAGAGACAGGACAGAGAGACATGACAGAACATAAAGACATGACAGAGAGGTTAGAAAGGCAAGACTGAAAGATCGGACAGAGAAACAGGACAGAGAGACAGGTTAAAAAGACACTAGTCGGGACCAGGATTGAGAAGCACTGTGTTAGATGCATGGGAGTTGGAGATGGAGAGGGATTATATGAAAAGCAACATGAAACCACTGCATTGGTGGGATTAGCCACACGTCTAGAAGAGATTAATTATTAATTATTATAATAAATAATTCTAGTTAACAAATTACATACAGAAAAGAGATGGTAATTCCCACCAGCATGAGGGAAATCAATCTTAAAATCTTCCATTAGAAATCCCTCAACTACAGAGCGATTAACCTAAAGACCCTTCTAAAGCTGGTCTTGGAGCTCACTAACCCAATCAGACACCACAGCGCCCCAGCAGACCCACACAGAACTACCTGACACTGCTTTGCCCTTAGCACAGACAGACTCAGGGGCACAGATATTCACACACAGTTGGCAGGTCTCTGCTCTCAGAAAAGGCTGCCATAGGCTGATGAGGCTCTGGGGAGAAGACAGGCACACTGCCCCAAATCATTTAGCGGAGAGCTAAATGTGTGACCCCATTATAGATGCGTATGGTTTCACACAGGTCGTACCCACCCACAAACAATCTTAAAAACAGACATGCAATGCTGATAAACTTCCATACCTGTTGAGGACAGAATCCATTCTGCACTTACAGCGGCACCATTTGGCATCTGCCGCCACGAGAAAAGGTCAACCGGCCGAGGACACTTTAAATAGAACCAGTACTCATCTCTTAATTATCCTTTGTCATTCATAGTCTAACAATTAGATTCCTGTTATATCCTTTTGAAGCATTTGTGTTTAATGTTCACTTAGAATTTCTTGATATGTATGGTTTGTCTTTTAAGCTCCAATGCCAATGAAGCCCTGAAAATGTATATTAAAATAAAACTGTGAAAAACAGAAAACCAGGGAGTGAAATTCCACTGGAAATATGTTAACCAGCTGCCATGATAAAACAGTAACAAGTGAATCACAAACAACATTGTAAAATGTCCCTCGTCATTCATACTTCTAAGTATTTAAACATTGTTTCAGCACTGTATATAGCTGAAATTATATCACATATTAAATATCCTTTGTAAAATGTTTTTATTGTTCACTTGGATTGGATTGCAAAATATCTTGGTGCCCCTTGGTCACATCTAGAAATGACACAGTATACTTCCTTTCAACATAGGAAACAACACCTCCACTGTGCAGGTAAGACATGAACAAGAGATGCCCTGTGAGTTTCAGAGACTCTTAAAGCAGGTGTGATAGTGGCCTGGGGTGGTATGGAATTCTAAGCTGCCGCCTCATGTCCAAACTTTCTGATGCAGCGTGAGTTTGAATACAACCTATTGCTCTTTCAGCAAACACTCCTCTATCTGGCACCCCTGTCCTGTTCAATAATGCAGAAAATACCTGGAAAATATATCTTCTAAATATTCCAAATGAAATGATCTGACAACCAGACACCACAGGATTTGAATCAGTGTCATGGCTGTCTTAAAACAGCATAATATGAGTGAGAGTCAGAATGTCTGTTTACCACATAGGAGTCAGACATATTGTACAGTAACAAAAGCTAGAGATCTGACTCCTTTTACTGCACAGAAGACAGATATACAACAAACATCGCTTTTTACTACATGAAAGGAAATAGAGGTACTGTACAATGAAAAAAGCTAGACCTTTCATTTTGGATATTTCTTTTAAATTTCAAATCCCTGAGAGAAATGTTCAACAACACTAAGAGGGGTAAATATACCAGTAAGTGAAAGTCCTTAGTCTTGTGGTTTTGACAGGGTTTTGGAGGTTGTTCTATGAGTAGAAACACAGTGCAACAGTATTCAGGCACAGAAACACCATACGAATGCATCTGGTAGAAGTAAATGAATGTTCACTCGAACGGGTGTGTCCAAACTTTGCACGTGCACTGTACACCTCAAACAACAGTTTTCACAAATGAATTATAACAAATCCTAGTCAAGAGGTGTCAACAGACGATACAGAAGTGAAGTGCAGGCGGACGCCGCTTAAAGACAGTGCTCAGCTAGTGGCCTTTTCAGAGGGGAAGGCCAAGTGGTTCAGGCGTAAATGCTGGGGTCCCCACACATTATACATAACAGTACTGTTATAATACATGTTAGTTAAAACATAGTTATAAAGGCCACAAACAGTCTAAATGGAGTCAATATAGTTTGAATACAAAGCCATATAAACCTATTTTATCTAAATAGGCCTAATTAAATAGCCAGGCCCGATTATTATTATTTTCGTTTAGCCAGGTTGAATATTAAATTAAAAACATTGAATATTTGTTCCAGCTTATTGAAAATGTTCTACAGGATGTTCTGCCCATTGCAGTTGAACGACATAAACACAGAGAAATTCCTACTATCTAGTTACAAAGTTTAACTCATCAAAATTATATTTACTGCAATTGTTATTAGCCAGTTGATAGGCTTATGTAATTAGGAAAAGAGAAACCAATATGGTCTGTTTATACATCATATTTGGTTAGGGTAGTAGTCCCATGGATGTTTTTACACTCTTAATAATAGGTCTAGGCTATTAGGCTATATTTAGGAATCCGATCACTTTGTGGATGTCTGTTCTAAACTGTGGCGTGCCCAGGGACTGCCCACACATCCCAAGACTATTCGGTATAGAATCCAGAGGATATCAGCCAGGCCAGAAAGACTGATCCCAGCACGCCTTTAGCGCTCAGCGCCATCAGGAGAGCGTGGAAAGGAGACGAGGAGAGCTCTGTTATCACATCCAGGGGGACCGGAGGAAACATGGACAGGAAACCCGGGGGGGTGGGGGCGGGGCATATAAGAAGGGCAGAGTAAACAGCCTCCTTTTTTAATCATCACAGATCATGTTTTTAAACTGAACACACACTTTGATCTTCTTTTCCCCCAGCACCAACACCCCCCCTTTCATTTCCAGCCAACTAACTATTAGCCTGGCTGGCCAAGCCTCTTGCTCCGGCTGGGTTGGATGAGGTTGCTTGCCTGAGAGAAAAAAAGAGAGATACTGGTCTGATCTGAAGGAGAGGTGGAGGCTGAGGAAAAGGGCCTCCCCAGGGTGGACAGGAAGGGACAGAAGGAGGGAGGGAGGGAGGGAGGGAAGAAAACCCTGCCTGCCTGCCTTGCAGAGCTAAAGGGATAGTTTGGTGTTTTGGCACCGAAGCTTCATTTACTTTCCCACAGTCAAATTAGCATAAAGATACCATGTCTGGGTCCAGTATGAAGGTAAGCTATAGGTAATTAGTCTTGGTGCAATGACTGGACATCCACAAGAACAGCTAGCAAGCTACTGTAGCTGTTCCAAAATACTTCTAGTCATTGCGCTAACACTGGTTAACAACCGTGCTAATGCTTGTTCGAGACTTCTTTTAAACAAGGAGATACCAATAACATTGACAAGATCATCAGACTCTGGGGAAGTAGACAAAGGACTTAAATACCAAAATACCAAACTATCCCTTTAACCAGAATGCACTGTTTAGTGTTCTGCCTGCCCCAATTATACCTGATGTCTTTGTGAGCCCTCACAAAGGTCAATCCAATCTTTCACTGGGACAAAGCCCTCGACAGACAGAGGAGAGAATAAAGAGGAATTCTAAAGGGAGCCCTTTTAAAACCGTTTAGCTTAATTTAATTGGGCAGAGAGCCCATCAGAGGATCAACTTCAAAAGGAGGTGTGGTCAGTAGGATGAACCCCCTCCTCTTTTCCACTGGGTCCAGAGAACAGCTGGCTTTCCCCTCAAGTTCAAAGCTATCCCAGGGAGTTTTTCGTTTCTTCTCCATCTTCTCCACCAGCTGGTCCTTCCAAGTCACTGAACTGGCCTAGAAGCCAGAGAGAAATGCCTTGTCAACAAACACACATGTATGTGAGTGTTCTGAGGACACAGGCTTCTATCTGAGAGACCAGGCGGCGACCTGGGCGAACAGTGAGGTCCTATAGGACTGCAGTCACAAGGTAGATGAAGACTAAACCAATTACGATAGTTCAATTGTGTCTTTTCAACACCAACAACTTAAAAGAGACTACTAAAACTCATTCCAAAAGAAACATTCATGAGATAAATTAAGAGGGGAAAGTGGAGAGGCTACATGGACAGGGCAGGAAGGCTGGCTGGCTTTCCCCCATTGAAGAAGTGGGATAGCTCAGTGCCATGAACAGCACAACCATTCTCCATTTAGAAGTGGAGGCAGCACGACCTAACAACATTTAAAAGTGTTTTTCTTTTATAAAATAAGATTTTGGTTAAATTGAATGATTTTGTTAATAAATATTGATTACACACTGTCTTTGCTTTACACTACTGGTGCACCCATGTGTGTCATTATGATTCATGACTGGAATGCTATCCATGGTACTGAAGAATCATCAGATATTGTGTATATTTGACAAAAGGTTCAAATGTTATGTGCGACTCTATCGATAATATACTGTATATTGCTTACATTTTCCATGACCAATATTCCCTTCACATTCTTAAGTTTGCCAATCCCAGGACTAGGCTGCTTCACATCACATATGAAGGGGGAGAATGCAACCTTCCCATTAACAAACCCAAATGCTTTGGGGACTGAAAACACAGTCTTATGCAAATACAACATTTTTATTCCCCCCCCCTCACACCACATCTTGTTTTTCTTCTGGGATCAAACCCAGAGAGAGAGAGAGAGAACCTATGGCCCAGAGAAACAACATGCTTAAGAAGATCAAACGTGGCCAGAGAGGTGTAATTACTGTGGGTTATGAAAACTGGCTGTCATGCTCCACCATGGTTGAGAGTCAAATTCAGAGTAGCCTGAGGATCTGCGAGTCAGACACGCCTGAGTGGTGTAAAAAATACAGAGAGAAAGCAAGAAAGAGATAGAGAGTGAAAGTAGGAGAGGAAGAGATACAGAGATAAAGAGAAAATAGATACAGAGAGAAAGAGAAAATAGAGAGAAAGAGTGATCCAGGTAGTGTTGCTGGGTACTGGATTGGTAAGACTAAAATAAGCCCCAATTTTCTCTCAGATGCCTCCACTCATCCCTGAAGTAGCCCTAATTCACACTGAACACACACACCCCATTAACAAACTATTTACAATAGATGTGTAGCCTATTCCCCAAATCCAAACCATTAAATGAGATTAAACACATAATGAATGTCTGAAAGCAAAAATATGTTACATTATGTAGCGGGGAATGTGCGTTGGCGTTTAATGAGAAAAAGAGTGAGGCAGCAACAGACACGACCTCCTTCATAACCTCCTTTCATCTCCCATGTTTCCCTGGGAGGAAAAGAGGAACATAAAGCGGTGAACATAAAGCAGCGCTCAGAGGCAACGCGGGCCTGTTGGAACAGGTCTACTACTCCGTACGGCAGCAAAGAGACAGACAGAGAGAGAGGCTGCATGGTAGAGGCCCTATATAGCCCACACAGTGGACTCCGCCCCCCGGCACCACACAGACTGTGTGGGCAAAGCCTGAGGAGCTAATGAGCCTGTAACCCCACCAACATTAGAGAGCTTAAAGAGGAGCACAATGATGTGGATCAGACATGAATACGTGTCATTTCAGTAACACATCAGGCAGCATACAGCTAAGACTCTAGTGCGTGCACCATTGTGCTCCAGCCGAGGATGCCGGATGAGTGGGCCTGAATCTACTCCTTTTGCCTGGCTACAACCGCAGGGAGAAAACAACTTGGGGCATGGGGATCTGTGCTCCCCTGCAGGAGTGATAAGCACAGGTTTTATCAGTGTCTGATCACAACCATTCATAGGTAACTGAAGGAGCCGAGTGAACAACAGCCTCTGAAGGGAACGAACTAGCGAGTGGTCTGAATGTGCAAACACATCCGGGGAAATACGGTGATGTCAGCAGTGCCTTCCACATCCCCCCTCCACCCCGAGGCCTTCCACATCCCCGCTCCACCACGTGGCCATCCACATCCCCGCTCCACCACATGGCCTTTCATATCCCCACTCCACCACGTGGCCTTCCACATCCCCGCTCCACCACGTGGCCATCCACATCCCCGCTGCACCACAAGGCCTTCCACATCCCCCCTCCACCACGAGGCCTTCCACATCCCCGCTCCACCACGTGGCCATCCACATTCCCGCTCCACCACGTGGCCTATCATATCCCCGCTCCACCACGAGGCCTTCCACATCCCCGCTCCACCACGTGGCCTTCCACATCCCCGCTCCACCACGTGGCCATCCACATCCCCGCTCCACCACGAGGCCTTCCACATCCCGCTCCACCACGTGGCCTTTCATATCCCCGCTCCACCACGAGGCCTTCCACATCCCCGCTCCACCACGAGGCCTTCCACATCCCCCCTCCACCACGAGGCCTTCCACATCCCCGCTCCACCACGTGGCCATCCACATCCCCGCTCCACCACGAGGCCTTCCACATCCCTGCTCCACCACGTGGCCATCCACATCCCCGCTCCACCACGTGGCCTTTCATATCCCCACTACACCACGTGGCCTTCCACATCCCCACTCCACCATGAGGCCATCCACATCCCCACTCCCCCACGAGGCCTTCCACATCCCCCCTCCACCACGAGGCCTTCCACATGTGTTGAAGGACAGTCGGAATGCTGCGCCATACAGGGAGCCAAAAAGACACCTGGGATTCAGTAAGACAGGAATTCAGGGACTGCTTCCACAAAGACATTGACTGAAACCCAAACGTGACCACGGTGTTGTTGTCGCAATCCTCCTTCAAGTCCAGTTCAAAGGTTATCATTCAGATCTCAACTGAGATATGGCAGAAACATTGCGGTGTATAAAAGGAAAGGGATGAATGGCTCCATTGCCTCAATGTAAATGAACAAAGACCCGGAAAGCTGAACTACTCCTCTGATCTTCTCAGCAGAACTATTATTCAATGCACCTCTTAGGAAACATGCTATCAAGAATGAATACGACAGACACACCCACAGACACATGCTATCAAGAATGAATACTACAGACACACCCACAGACACATGCTATCAAGAATGAATACTACAGACACATGCTATCAAGAATGAATACTACAGACACACCCACAGTCAAATGCTATCACAAATGAATATTACAGACACAAGCTATCAAGAATGAATTCTACAGACACACCCACAGACACAAGCGCGTGCACACAGACACAGAAACACACACAAATACACATACACGACGCACTTACAGCCAACCTATCTTCTAAACATGTTGTCAATATGAAGTCCACTCTACTCCTTTTCACTAGCATGTCTGACATGGGACTTTCCCCATGTGGAAGAGGCCATGTAATTCCTCATCAACAACGGCAGGCTGACACAGCAGCCTCTGGTTCATTCAAAAAGGCCTCCTGCACCTGGTGTGTGAGGACAGACAAGCCCATGCACCACCTCATATCATTAAGAGTCACTGGCTTGTTGTTGTCTCTCTGTTGCGCACTTGTGCAATTGGGCTGTACGGTGCTGGCAATACTCGGCCCTCTTTTAGGGGGGTTGCGGTTGGTGGGTGTCCCTTTGGTTGATGCCTGGCAATGTGGGTGGATTGATTTCCTGCCTGATGGGCCCTGTCCGGGGCCTCCCCCGGGTAGGGCCACAGTGTCACCGGACCCCCCCGTCTCAGTTCCAAGGTGTTACGCTGCTATATTATTGTGCTGGGGGATATGAGGTATGCACTTTCTAACTTTTCTCAGTCTCCTCCAGTTATACATTTTAGGAGGAGATGACGTCCTGGTCCACACCTGCGGTGTACCTGGTTTGGGGGGCCCGTTCCTGTCCCTGTCCACCTGGTCATACTTCTGACGTAGTCTAGAACCAAATAGACTCTAGATTTAGCCCAGATAAATGTATTTATTATTCTAATTGGACTCTTAATATCTCACCCGGCACAGCCAGAAGAGGACTGGTCACCCCTCTAAGCCTAGGTCCTCTCTAGGTTTCTTCCTAAAATTCGGCCTTCTTAGGGAGTTTTTCCTAGCCACTGAAATCCAACACTACTGTTGTTTGCTCCTTGGGGTTTAAGGCCGGGTGTCTCTGTAAAGCACTTTGTGACAACTGCTGTTGTAAAAAGGGCTTTATAAATAAATTTGATTGATTGATTGATATCTGTCCCTTTCCCATCACACTGGAAAATAATTGACTCAGCTTGGCTTTGGTTCCCCGACAGCCCTAACCCACGGATGAATCCAAAATGTGTACCACAGAGATTGGTTTGCAGAGTTGCAGGAAAATCCACATCTACAACAAAGCATTCAAGGGCACAAACAAGCTACTAAAATATACAAAGTGTTCAAAAACAATGTAACGTGATCAACACTACTGATAGCTGAATGGAGTGCGTTTCTTGGTGTTAAATTGGGATGTTCAGTTCTAAAACCTAAAGCCAGTGGACGCACAACCTTTTTTTCTCCTTGGTGTATACATCGTTAGATATACTAGGCAATTAATACAGTTCTGCGGTCTCTCTCCCTTCACATTTCTAAGTTTCCATTGTGAGTTATATCTTTTTATTTCTTTTTCACAGGGGTAAACGTCTTGCAGCTTCATGCAGCATCTGCGTACCAACCATCTCAATCAGTTTCACGAGGATACACATTTATATGTTCTTGAATTAGAGTCCTTCAGCGTTGTTTTAAAGCAGCCCACAGTTTTCTTTCAAATAAAGTACAGTGAGCAGTATTTAGATCAGATGTTGTTGACAAACTGTAGCCTTTAGCCTAGCTGTGTATTTTTCCCTAGTGGTGCACCCTGTGGAGTTTTGGCTACATGAGAGAAAAATGCTGTACTGTTTTTGGCTAACAGTAATGTAATAGGAGGCAATTATGTTTCGTTCTGCCCAGGGAAAAGCGACCAATGTCGGCAGGAACAGATATTATACATGACAGTACCAAATGCTGTGCTGTTTTTGGCTAACAGTAATGTAATAGTAGGCAATTATGTTTGGCTCTGTCATGTACAATATGTGATCCTGCCGACATTGGTCGCTTTTCTCTGCACAGACCAATGGATGCGTGCCACGTCAGCGACTGTGTCATACAACGACCTATGATGTGGTAGGACAATACATAGAATGCCCATCCAGGCGTAGTGAGATCTGTCAGGCATCAGAAATGCTGGAGCAGAATAGCATACCTATCATTTTGGCTTTCATCTAAGTTGATTAAACCTGCACCCTTTACCGGATGACCCTGTTGGCCACAAGTAGAGCAGAGAGAGAGCAAACACATGAGCAAAAGCTTTGGGATCTTCAATCCAGAGGAAAAATGGCTGAGAATCTTTTCCAGCCATTCTGAACATGCAAATAGTGAGTTTTTCTGGCAACTTCAGAGCTTGGTTGGCTTTAATAATTTAGAGGACTATAAATCTACAAACTAAAAAAAAGGTTTGGGTGGAGAAGTTGGCACTCACCCTAACCAGAATTTTATTGGCAGGCAGGTACAAGACAAATGGGAATGGTTAGGCAAATAAAATAAAAGAGAAAGCCATATATATATGTATGTCAACACTGTTTTTTTTGGAAGGAACGTTAATATTCATCACAGAAACAGCATGTTACAAAGCAACTAATAACATTTTCAGTAATTACCAATAAAGTTCCATAAATCCTACAGACTTGACTGAAATCAAAACATTTACAAAAAGTTGACCTAAAGGATTTGTGGTTTAAAATAAGGCAAAGTGTTAGTTCACAACAGCCACATTGAATGTGCTTAAGTGAAGACAGACAGGTAGGCAAACATGGTTACAACCAAATGCTGTCAAGACAAGCCATAACCATCAGATCTGATAGGCATGATGCCTTAAGTGGTGTTCTGGAGTATGTTTCACAAGTAACTACCAAGGATCGACCATATCGCATGGTCATAATAACAGAACGTATCAAAGAAGCATGGCATATTTTAACTCAGTACCCAGTCTTTTGTAAACGTATGAAAGTTATTTAAAGCAAATAAAGAAAATGTAGCCAGTAACCGATTAACCTAACTTGAATTACACTGCATGATCAAGAGGACCAGGAAACTACTATGATCCCTACACGTACCTGCATGAGCTTCCCTTCTGCATTACCGGCGCTCCCTCCAACGAAAAGCCCTTCCAGAATGATGGGCTTCCCCGTGGGCTCGTGTTTCAGAAGTGTCACCTTGATGACAGCCCTCGGGTCCGAGCGCTCCGTCTCTACCGCCGCCGCCAGTTCCAAGCCCGTCTGGCCGAACACCACCTGCAGGGCCGCCATGAGCAGCCACGGCCAGAGCCCGGCCAGTCGCCGCTGGGGAACGGTCATTGGATCGGCTGTAGCGGCGGGCTCCGGCCGCACATCTTGGACTTCAAAGCTGGCAACCAGCGGAGTTGATTCAGGGGAAAAAATATATAAGGCCCAATGCCGGTCCTCCGCTTAGCGTTTTAAAAATGGTAGGACCCCGTGGAAATGATTCAAAAAACAGGTTTAATCCAAAGTTTTCATGCTCACAGGCTTATCACTGCAGGTCAAACAAGTTAATTAACAAGCCAAAAAAAGCTGCCCACATATTTGATAAGAGAAAAATCAGAACGCGTAACGTGCTGCGAAATTATGAAATTGCTACCGTCAAAACAAATAAAACATACTTAGCCTTATAAGAATTTAGATAATGTGGTAAACCGGTATCACTAACAGGAGAGGCCAGACATCGCTTGCATAAGTTCGAGAACATCAAAGCAATAATTTGAATTGCGTCGCCTGAAGTTCAGTACTTTGATTTCGCTCATCACATTCAACACGATCGTTACATGAGATAAACAGTGCCTCAGTCCTTGTTTTTTAACAATCAGGTTGAAGTTGTCATAGACAGCGGTTCAGTCCGGACACATCCAACACGGCTGGTTTTGCACTCTTCAACCACTGGCAAGAGACTTCAATAAACCTTTTGCAACAATGTTGCTACTTCATTCCGCGGCCAAATCTCTTTCAGCACCACAGTTACAGACACGCTTGGTTAAAAAAGTGTATCCAATATACTGGTATTCCATGTGACATTTTCAGATCAGGAACACATTTGTAAAATCTCACCGAGGGACTCCAGATGCAACAAGTTGCTAAAGTACCTCAAAAGCAAATCCCCTTACTGGTCTTTACGCTGGACATTGTGAACATATCCCCACCACGCTGTAGCATACAGCCTGAGGTTTCAAAACGAACGGGAGGCTTTGTCGAAATTAAGAAACGGAGAGGAACCAAGTCAGGTTGATGTTGATAAGACGGATTCCAAGATGAAAGCCAACCATACAGTATATGGACGTAAATGCAACAGTAACTTTTATAGGCTCCGCGGCGACACAACTTTCAACAAAAACGCCACCATTAAGTTGAGACTGGAGGTTTTCGAATTCTTCAAATGTTTAACTAATCCAGTATATCTGTTGCAAGTTGACGTGTTATAACTACTTAAATAATGAGTACAAATCACGTGTAGTTTCTGCAGCCGACCAAAATTGTGACCTTTTCAACTGCTACGCATCTAAAACAGGTTATATATTTGCCACATTCTAAAAACGTGTTATTCACGAGTTCTACGCCTAAGTTAAAAAATCAGAAACATTCTGAAACGAAATCTCGCGAATGCCGAAAAATTTAAATATATACGTATGGCCACGAGTTACTGAAAAGTTATCTGAAGTACAACAAATGTAAAATCGCTTGAACGCAAGTCGTTAAAACACTTATATTGGTCTTCATTATGAAAAAATAAAGTGGGAAAAGACCGTACAGTCCCGAAGATCGCTCCCCAAGTCTCCCTCCCCTGGGATCTCATTGACTGTCTACCTGCTGACTGTCTGTCACCGAGGGTGGAGCGCGAGCAGCCGAGTACACATTCCCCCCCACACCCAGACCAAAGGCGACATGGGGCGCCCTTCAGCGGAAAAGCCTGGGAACAACAAAGTGCCACTTTAGATCGCATTTAGAAGAGAATAATCAATAAGATGCAATGCTAATCATAATCATTTTTAATCATAATGAACCAATTATGTCTAAAATTATTTCAAAACGATTTAAGTTTAAAATAGGTTATTTTGCATTTAAATGTATGTAAAAGAGTCATTGGTGTCAAACAAAGACAAACGCTGAAGAAACATTAAAGGAACAAACTTTAAATTAAAAATAACAAAGCATTATGCTTTCATAAAAATATATATTGAACATTTACAAGAAAATCAATTTTGTGATATGTCCATTACAATTCTGTAAAACATATACAAATAAGAATAAATTAGAAAAGGCTGAACCACATCCAATGTCCAATGTGTACTATCAGAAAAATAGATTTTTCTATCAGTGACAAACGAGTAACATTGAAATCATTTCAACAAGAACCTATGACAGAATCTAAGAATCTCTTGACCTCCTTAGCAAACCTGAACACATGGAACATCCTGTTTGGACTATGGTCAACATTCTTGTGTGCATGCCACTTCAACCAACGCGTCCAGATCTAAAAGACGAAATGAAAAAATGCAAATTAGTTTTGTCATAATACCCTCAATTTACTCCTCATAGTAGTCACTTGAAGAACTTTGTAGTATATGTGGAAACACTATATCTGATACAAAAAAAACAAAAAAACAATAACCTTTATGAAATAGATGAATACAGATCCTATTCTCGGTAATCCAAGAATACATTTTGTTATAAATGACATTTGTTGAGAATGACCCATATGGGGGATTCTCTATCTACTGCTGGGTCTCTGCATCAGCTATTAGAACAGGCTCCTTTGCCAAGTAGCAAGCCTACTTTAAGGAACAAAACAACACCTATTACCTACATATTTTAAGATGAATGCACACATTTTAAATCCTCTTGGATTTATGCTGAAGTGTTAGAAACTAAAAACATAAAGGTGATCTTTCTATCATGTTGCTTCAACTCAACAGTGCATGCCTTCAGGCAAATATGGGATTTGATTGAAATTAAACTCAGGCACACTAGAGTTTAACAACATTTTCATTAAATTAAACTCTCTCAAAACAGCACAGTAGGCCACCCCAAAACACTGTATAGCTCAAAATGTAGCGAATGTCTCCATGTAATTGTATGAGTAAATGGTTGGCATGGACGTTTAACTGGTAGAGTTTGATGAATTATCATTCACTACTGACAATGAAAAATGGGGGCACCACAAAAACATGCAGGGAGAGGTAAAGAAACATGAAAGGCAGAATGGGAGTGGGACCATCCACTTTGGGGGAAAAGCTGGGGTACAAGGCAGTTACCCACAAATCCATTCCCTCTGTCAATATTTTATTTACCCAGGCAAAGTCCCGTTGACACACAGAATGTTCTCGCCAAGGGCAACCAGGTCACAAAAGCAGAAGCATGGTGCTGTAGACGCTTGTCTTACCAGGAGATTTAGTTTGCTGTCTGACGCTCTTGTTCTCCTGACTGAGGCTGCAAACAGTGACGTCATTCAGAACATTGTGGACCTCAGTGTCCACCACCTCTATCTCCTTGACCGTGGTAATGAACTCGAATGCTGCATCTGAGCCCTGGGAATGATCCATAAGACGCATGTTCATTATCATGACTTTGGTACCTTCAGTTTTTCTTTGCACTCACAATTCACAATATAATCTCAAATTCAAAAATGTCATCCTAATGAGCACAGGTATGCTCGTTTGTTTCTTGATTGTATATCTTCACTGTGAATCCCCCTATCAGTTTTATATAGTGCTAGGTTAACTGTATATTACATAATAACTTAAGTTGTAATTACAATGTCTTTAAATGTGTCTATTTTTGGCAAAGAAGTGATTCTGATAGATAAAGCATCCACAAATTGTTAGTTTTTTAAAATGAGAGCATCTACTGAATGACCAAAATCTCAAATGCAATGTTCCAGGTTTAACCAAGCTTGGCTGGCTTACTTTCTGGTAGGCATCAATAAGCACCGGTTCCTCCTGCTTCACTGGCTGCTCAGCTGTGGGAGTACCAACAGAATTGTCAATTCCTTTATGTGGAACAATCCCTGGGACTGGTACAATGATGGGTCCACGGGGGCCTGCATCCATCACTTGAGGGTCAGGCAGAGAGCTCAAATTGACTGAGGAGTCCAGTTGGGAAGAGATGGTGACAGTGTAAGGGGAGCTGTGCATGGCAGGCCGAGGCCCCGATGTTGAAGAGGTGGCCAGAACCAGCTGCTGGAGCTCTGGTGTCTCCACTTTGACCATGTGTATCTTGGGGGAACTGCGGTGTAAGTCGTCCACTATCTGGAAGACTGTGTCCAGGTTGACATCACTCTTCTTGGTCTCCTGGTTTTCACCGCTCTTCCAGTCTGGGCTTTGGATGCCAGGATATAGAAAGCCCACAGGACAGTTTGGCTAGAAAGTAGATTAAAAATACAAATTTAGTAGCCTAGGGTGAATTCAGACCAGTGCTTTCAGCAAAAACCTCCCTCTTCTATCTTTCCTCATTGCATCATGTAAAATAAAACATTCAAATTAGCCCCCAGAAAATCTGAATATTTCAATTTTATAACAGAAATCTGTAGCATGACATCAATAGCTTATATGCACACTATATTTTAAACCACATGATGTATAGATTCCCACCTACTGTACCTGGTAATAGTTATAATGGGAGTAAGAGGGAGTTGTCTGATGTGCAACATTGCTGTCCGGGTTCATTGAGCCCGGGAGGGAGCATTGGCACACTGATGCTGAAAAAAATAACGTTATATATACACTACTGTTCAAAAGTTTGAGGTCACTTAGAAATGTCCTTGTTTTCCATGAAAACATACATGAAATGAGTTTGAATATGAAATATAGCAAACTGATTAGGAAATACATTATACATTATTACACGTTATTTTTCAAGGTTAGAAATAATTATTTTTAATTGAAATAAAAATTGTGTTCTGTGTACTTTGCTTTCGTCAAATAATCCTCCATTTGCAGCAATTACAGCCTTGCAGACCTTTGGTTTCTAGTTCTCAATTGGTTGAGGTAATCTGATTTCACCCCATGCACCTCCAAGTTGGACTGGCTTGATGGCCACTTCATACATACCATATGGTCAAGCTGCTCCCACAACAGCTCAATAAGGCTGAGATCTGGTAACTGTTCTGGCTACCAGCTGGCTACTTCTAAATAGTTATTGTATAGTTTGGAGCTGTGCTTTGGCATTGTCCTGTGCCTTGGGTCATTGTCCTGTTGTAGGAGGAAATTGGCTCCAATCCGCAGGGTATGGCATGGTGTTGCAAAATGGAGTGATTCCTTCCAGATCACTTTCACCCTGTACAAATCTCTCACTTCACCACCACCCAAACTCCCCCAGACCATTACATTGCCTCCACCATGCTTGACAGTTGGCGTCAAGCCCTCCTGCAGAATCTTTTCATTTGGTCATTGTCTCACAAATGTTCTTCTTTGTCGACACACCTCAAACTTAGATTTTGTCTGCCAACAACACTCTTTTCCAATCTTCCTCTGTCCAGTATCTGTGTTCTTTGGCCATCTTAAGCGTTTCATTTTATTGGCCAGTCAGAGATATGGCTTTTCCTTTGCAACTCTGCCCAGATCCAGCATCTCGGCGTCTCGTCTTCACACATTGTGACTGGTGTTTTGCTGGTATTATTTAATGAATCGGCCAGTTGAGGACCTGTGATCCATCTGTTTCTCAAACTAGACAATATAATGTATTTTTCCTCTTCCTCAAATGTGCACCGGGGCCTCCCACTCCCCAATTCTTTTTATTGCTTCTTTAATCAGCATACGTTTTCTGCTGTGCAAAATAGTTTTCTAATGATCAACTAGCCTTTTAAAATGATAAACTTGGATTAGCAAACACAAGGTGCCATTGGTACACAGGACTGATGGTTACTGATAATGGGCATCTGTACGCCTATGTCGTTCCCAGCTACAATAGTCATTTACAATGTCTACACTGCGATTCTGATCAATTTGATGTTATTTTAATGGACAAAAAATATGAGTTTCTTTTGAAAACAAGGACATTTCTAAGTGACCTATTTCTTGATGTGACCTATAATGTGAACAATTCAATTGAAAAACAAACTGAAATCTTTGAGGGGGAAAAATGAAAACCTTACAATAACCTGGTTGCATAAGTGTGCACACCCTCTTATAACTGGGGATATGGCTGTGTTCAGAATTAACCAATCACATTCAAACTCATGTTAGATAGAAGTTGTTATACACCTGCCATCATTTAAAGCAGACCTGGGCAAACTACGGCCCGCGGGCCACATCGGGCCCTTTGTACATCCCTGTCCGGCCCGCGTGAGGCCAATCATAAATTATAGGAATGCACCGAAAATTCGGCCACCGAATAATTGACACAATCTTTTCTTTCAGTGTTTTGGTTTTTGATTTTCGGCCTTTGGAAATTTTATTTTGAAAAGCGTTACGTTTGTATTACTTACGTATGGACGTATATGCGTGCGTGAGCTGAGAGTGAAGGTGAACAAGTGACGCTAGCCAGGTTACCCTCAAGATGTCGGCTCACGCTGATAACGAATGCCGTGTTTCCAACAAGACATGGACTGCCAATTATTTCATTACAGAAATTAAAGGTAAAGCCGTTTGCTTAATCTGTGGTACACAGGTCTCTGTGTTAAAGGATTATAATTTGAATTGCCACTACACGACCAAGCATGAGGATAAATACAGAAATCTGTCTGATGAAGAGCGTGCGTGGGAGTCTGATGCGTTGCTAGCAAAACTGCAAACCCAACAAGGACTTTTTATGAAACTTCACACCCCCAGAGATGCAGCCATCAGGACAAGTTATGTAATTTCTCACAAAATCGCCAGAAAAAGTAAGGCGATTTCTGACAGAGAGTTTAATAAGGAGTGCTTATTGGACTCTGTTGCGTTGTTGTGCCTGGAGAAAAAGGGCGCATTTGAGAACGTGTCACTCTCCCGACGCACTGTAGCAAGGCGGGTTGAGGACATCGCTGGAAACTTGGAGCTTCAGCTGAAGAACAGAGCGGCAGACTTTGACTATTTTTCTCTGGCTTTGGATGAGAGCTGCGATGTACGTGACACCGCCCAGCTACTCATCTTCTTACGTGGGATAACTGCAGACTTTCTAATCACGGAGCAGTTGGCAGCCATGCAGTCAATGAAAGGGACAACCACTGGTAATGACTTGTTCACAGAGGTAAATGCATGTTTGGACATGTTAGGACTGAAATGGGACAAGCTGGCAGGTGTGACAACAGACGGTTGTCCAAATCTGATGGGGAAAAATGTGAGAGAATGCAGGATAAAGTAACAGAAATGAACCCTTTGCAGAAATTGACATTTTTGAATTGTATTATACACTCACCTAAAGGATTATTAGGAACACCATACTAATACTGTGTTTGACCCCCTTTCGCCTTCAGAATGGCCTTCATTCTACGTGGGATTGACTGAACAAGGCTCCCGTTCCACCACATCCCAAAGATGCTCTATTGGGTTAAGATCTGGTGACTGTGGGGGCCATTTCAGTACAGTGAACTCTTTGTCATGTTCAAGAAACCAATTTGAAATGATTTGAGCTTTGTGACATGGTGCATTATCCTGCTGGAAGTAGCCATCAGAGGATGGGTACATGGTGGTCATGAATGGATGGACATGGTCAGAAACAATGCTCAGGTAGGCCGTGGCATTTAAACAATACCCAATTGGCACTAAGGGCCTAAAGTGTGCCAATAAAACATCCTCCACACCATTACACCACCACCACCAGCCTGCACATTAGTAACAAGGCATGATGGATCCATGTTCTCATTCTGTTTGTGCCAAATTCTGACTACCATCTGAATGTCTCAACAGAAATCGAGACTCATCAGACCAGGCAACATTCTTCCAGTCTTCAATTGTCCAATTTTGGTGAGCTCGTGCAAATTGTAGCCTCTTTTTCCTATTTGTAGTGGAGATGAGTGGTACCCGGTGGGGTCTTCTGCTGTTGTAGCCCATCCGCCTCAAGGTTGTGCGTGTTGTGGCTTCACAAATGCTTTGCTGCATACCTCGGTTGTAACAAGTGGTTATTTCAGTCAAAGTTGCTCTTCTATCAGCTTGAATCAGTCGGCCCATTCTCCTCTGACCTCTAGCATCAACAAGGCATTTTCGCCCACAGGACTGCCGCATACTGGATGTTTTTCCCTTTTCACACCATTCTTTGTAAACCCAAGAAATGGTTGTGCGTGAAAATCCCAGTAACTGAAAAGATTGTGAAATACTCTGACCGGCCCGTCTGGCACCAACAACCATGCCACGCTCAAAATTGCTTAAATCACCTTTCTTTCCCATTCTGACATTCAGTTTGGAGTTCAGGAGATTGTCTTGACCAGGACCACACCCCTAAATGCATTGAAGCAACTGCCATGTGATTGGTTGATTAGATAATTGCATTAATGAGAAATTGAACAGGTGTTCCTAATAATCCTTTAGGTAAGTGTATATATATATGTATATATATATAGGTGTGCTCAAAGGTTTACATATATTTTATGTCTTATGGGATTCATATTCAACTGTAGGTTATAACAGAATGGCACAATCATAAAACAAAACAAGGCAACAAAGAATAGAATGAAATGACCCCTTTTCAAAAGTCTGCATACCCTTAGTTCTTAATACTGTGTATTGGTCCCTTTAGCAACAATGACAGCATGCAGTCTTTTGTAATAGTTGTCTGAGGCACCAAATTCTTGCAGGTGATATAGCTGCCCATTGGTCTTGACAAAATGCCTCCAGGTCATGCAAAGTATTTTATTCGTCTTGCATGAACATTTGAGATCTCCCCAGAGTGGCTTGATGATATGAAGGCCAGGAGACTGTAATGGCCACACCAGAACCTTCAACTTTTTCTGCTGTAACCACTGGAGGGTCAACTTGCCATTGTGCTTAGGGTCATTGTCGTGCTGGAAAGTCCAAGAGCGTCCTATGCGCAGCTTTCGTACAGAATAATGCAAATTGTCTGCCAGTATTTTCTGATAACATGCTGCATTCATCGTGCCATCATTTTTTTCTTTAGAGCTCACACACCACTAAACATCAGTGAGCCGCCACCATGCTTCACAGTGTGGATGGTATTCTGTTCCATATAGGCTTTGTTGACCCCTCTCCAAACATAGCGCTTACGGTTGTGACCATAAAGCTCTATTTGGTCTTGTTACTCCAAATCACAGTGTGACAGAAGTAGTGAGGCGTGTCAAGGTGTTGTAGGGCATATTGTAACTGGGCTTTTTTGTGGCATTGGCCCAGTAAAGGCTTCTTTCTGGAAACTCGACCATGCAGCAATTTTTTTCAAGTATCGCCTTATTGTGCTTCTTGAAACAACCACACCGTCTTTTTCCAGAGCAGCCTGTATTTCTCATGAGGCTACCTGTGGGTGTTTCTTTGTATCCCAAACAATTGTTCTGACAGTTTTGCCTGAAATCTTTCTGGCTCTATCTGACCGTGGCTTGGTATCAAGAGATCCCTGAATTTTCCATTCTTTAATAAGTGATTGATATATTTTTATGTCCTTTTCCATCTAATAAGTTCCATGACTTTGTCACACAGGTCTTTTGACAGTTCTTTTCTGCTCTCCATGGCTTAGTATCTAACCTGCTCAGTGCATCCATGTGAGAGCTAACACACTCCTTGACTATTTATACAGACACTAATTGCAATTTAAAAAGCCACAGGTGTGGGAAATTAAACTTCAATTGCCATTTTCACCTGTGTGTGTCACTTTATGTGTCTGTAATAAGGCCTAACATTCAAAGGTATGTAAACTTTTGATCAGGGCCATTTGGGTGATTTCTATTATCATTATGATTTAAAAAGGAGCCAAACAACTATGTGATAATAAATGGCTTCATATGATCACTATCCTTTAATAAAATAGTTATTTTGCATGATCAGTCATATTTTCAAAATCAATGCCAAAATTCCACAATTTCTGCCACGGTATGCAAACTTATGAGCACAACTATATATATATATATATATATATATATATATATATATATATATATATATATATATAGAGAGAGAGAGAGAGAGAGAGTGAGAGAGAGAGAGAGAGAGATACCTGTCAAAAGTTTGGACACAACTACTCATTCAAGGGAATTTATTTAGTTTTACTATTTTCATCATGTTGGAAGGCTGTGTAAGGGCTTTTTGAGTGATGGTGCTGCATCTGATGACCTAACTTCCAGTCACCCAACTTCATGAGGTTTGGGATTATTTGTACCACAAAATGAGAAAAAGCACTCATGTGCACAAGATATGTGTAAACTCCTTCAAGGTGAAATACGCATTCCAGGTGAAATACCCTTGAATAAGTAGCTGTGTCCAAACATTTGACTGTACTGTGTATAAACATCTCTGAAAAAATGAAGAGACCACTGCACATTTTCTTTCCTTTACAAAAAAGTGGAAAGGAAAAGTTTTGAGTGAGGAACAGAAGCGTTCAATTTGCAGTGGTCTCTTAATTTTAACCCTTCTGTTCAAAATCATACTTTCCAACTTTTCTGGAAAGGAAAGAAAAAGGTGCAGTGGTCACTTACTTCTTTCCAGAGCTGTATATGTATACAGTACAGTACAAGTCTTAGGCACTTTAACTAAAGACATTTATCGGGTAGAGTTCATTTGCAAAAAACAAACGTATTATATATTTTTGTTTTTACAAATAAACACTTATTATGTTATTTAGACTTCAATGACAGTTCATGATAAAAAAATATTTGGTGTTAAAATAACAGGTGCTTCCCTGTTAAGGTTTATTACTGTAACTATTGTAGTTACCAGGAGAATAAAACCCGGGTCGGTACTGAGTATGTTGAGGAATCAAGCAGTTGAACTTGGGCCCAAGGCTGGGTAAGCTTTGGGAACCCTCCGAGATCTGTAAAGTGTTTGGACTCGACTGCATGGCACAAGACGTTTCTGAAGGAAACCGGTGGATGACAGACATGGGAATTCCCTTGTCTGTGTAAAAGGTGGTGGGGGAGGAGGAACCCTTGTGATCCATGATCCAGCTGCAAGGTGGGACAGGGGTCCGATCAAACTCCTTCACGGGCTGGGTTCTGCTTTGGTGGTACTGTTGGTAAGGAGAAGGTTGGTGCAATTGACCAACAAACATGGAACCTGTGGAAACATAGAATGATTGCAAAAGTCTGAGTATCATGGCCAAGAAGTTGAAGGGGCACTGTGCAGAATCCTGCCACTAAACGATAACACAATTTGTCTCCTCTTCGTCTTCCCTCACCAAACAAGGCCAACAGATTATTAGCTAGTCCCAGGCCTGGCGGCAAGAAGAGATGACTGAGGGTGCATTATTACAAATGAGGGGACACATCTAATCACTGCGCAGCACCCAAATACGATCTGATTGTGACATGTGACTGTGATAACCGGACCTGGTCTAATTCATATACCATTGTGATTTAGGGTGGTCATTTTTGCTCGTTTTTATGCTAATCGAACAGTAAAAATCATACATATTATCCCATTTAAGGCAGAAATAATAATGCTTTTCATTTACTTTTATGTGTTAAATACAGTGTGATTGACAATTTGAATGAACCTCTTTTCTCTCCTCTTTTCCTCTCTTTGCCTTTGTCCTCCCCACCATCAGCCAAGAGTACATGGAAACGATTTGCCGCAGGCCGGCAGTTCACTTCTAGACCAGCTTCCATCTTTGCCTTATTTTTGCTCGTCAGCCTCTTTAGATTCACCAGCAGCTCAGGACGATCTTGTTTGAAGTTGGGGTTGTGGAAGTGGTGCTGTATCCCGTCTGTTGGAGATGAGACATCATTCTTCTCAGAGGCCCCAGGGCCATGAACCACCTTCCTGAACCCATAAAGATTCAACTGGCGGTTGAAGCTTGTGAAGTTGGTCGTTTTAAAAATGTCAATTTTATCAAATGTTTGCTTCTGAGGTGACAGCAGCTCTGCTTCAAACAACTGCTGGTCGATTATCAAACCCTCACCACAGGGATCCCAACGTATTGACCGATTTTTGGGGTTATTCACCAGACGCCACAGTTTAGCGGGGAAGTTGTTGGGATTGATAGGGATGAGGAGTGCCTCTTCGAGCTCCATATTGCCAGCTGGTTGTAATAAGAAATAAAGTAATTGATATTTTATCAAGTGCAATAAAAATGTTCAAGTGCATATTGGTACTGTAGCTAATGAAAATATATACCGCTAGCTAAGTTTTGAATTAAATCGCCAAAAATTCAATAAACTTTAGCTAGCTTACTGACATTAGCAAGCCACTGCTACTGCTAGCTAAGCAATGTTACGTCGTTAAATATCTACGCTACAGTAGCTCTTACATAGCTAGCTACCGTAGCAAAGCAATCGTTGTCAAATATCAATTCAATTAAATAACAGTAAAACTGACTTCTAAACTATAAGTTATATATAATTTTATGGATATTTACATTTAGCTAACTAGTTACGTACAGTAATTCTAGACAGTAATTGTTCTGCAATACCGGTATCGTAGTCTCCCTTATCCTCAGAACCGTTGAAAGTATTCCCGTTAGAACAGTTGGAGCTGTTGGAGCGCGTTCAAATTAATTCCACGAAAGTCCGTTATCCACGAGCATGAATCAAAGCACATCTAAAATCGAGCTAAGTTCACGAGCTGATATCAAAAATGCTTTCACTGGTGAATTTGTTTGATTTACTATAGTACCAAAACATTTGTTTAAAATGTTATCACACATACTAAAGTGCAGGTGCCTATAGTGTAATTTGGAGTAAATAACGTGTTGCTTCACTGTATTGTCCGAGTGCGCCAATATTTCACAGCAACTGTATGTTTCATCAGAAATCTGAGATGAGATGTTAACACCTCTGGACTCCACTGATATAGAAAAAAGTCAAACTGAACAGAGAATGTCATCCCTATAAAAAGTATAGATATATGTTTATTTTCTAATACGATCTATTCGGGGCTTAATTGTTCTTAATGTGCTGTGTACAATTTATTATGATTATGTTTTGGCAGACAGCCAGAATCCGCTCTTTCAGATATCATCCTGTGGCTGAATTCAGTTGCCTACTCCTGGCCTAGAACAAAATGAAACAGAATACAAAACGTGCACTCTAACACTAGAAAAAGAAATCCAAAATAAACACAGCTACACTGTTCATACTATAAATAGGAAAAAGTCTTCAGAACAAGTTGTAGAAATTTTGTGAAACACACCTTCGAAAACATGTTCTTACAAGAAAACTGAAGGGAAAGATAATTGGTCTGTTGCAGAGACTCCTTTGTAACTCTGTTAGTGTATGGGTCAGGCCAGTTATAATGTCTCTGAACATCCAGAATGAGGAATTATTGTATAGCCACTCCTAAATACGAGTAGGATATCTACATTAACCAATACATTAACCGGAATGTTAATGGATGACCTGGCTCTCGGCAAATAAGAGCAGGCTTTGCGGTGGTTGATCTCCGACTGAGTTAGACTTGGCCCCAGCGGAGGTGCTCAGACATTGTGGTGGTGGTGAGTTTCCCTCAGAAGCAGGCAGGCCTCCTAGGACAGGAACCTGAATAGTGCCCAGGCTAGGCCCTGGAAGAGGCCCCAGAGGTAGATGAAGAGTTTAGGACCCAATCAGAAGGTAGTGCTAGCCAGTCCACGGTTGATGGCGAATCAGCTTGCATCCAAGGACTAGGAGGAGGTAGTGGCCCTGGGGCAGGACACCAGAATGAGGCTGATTCACCGGTGACTGGTGTAGATGGCTGCCAGGTAAACCAGACGGGTGACCACTCCTGGGTCCTCCGGGTTTCTGGCTGTTATAATGACACCAAAATGTAACTACTGGGCATGAAGTACTACATCTGGCAAAAACAAGGTACCGCTCATCACCTGACTAATGAAATCCCTACGGTGAAGCGTGGGATGTATTGGTGGGAGCATCATGTTATTGGGGTGCTTTTCAGCAACCATGACTGGCTCAGGATTAAGGAAAGGGTGAAACGAGTTAAATACAGAGAGGTGTTTGAAAAATAACTGATAAAGGGTACACAGAACCTCAAACTGGGGTGAAGAGTTATCTTTCAGCATTACAACAAAGCACACAGCCAAAACACACAGCCAAAGCACACAGCCAAGACAATGCAAAATGGTTTCAGAGAAAGTTTGTGAATGTCCTTGAGTGCCCCAGTCAAAGCCTGGACTTTTTAGGCCATTAATCCCATTTAGGGAGACCTGAAGATTGCAGTTCAACAATGCTCCCCATCCAGTCTTACAAAACTTGAGAGGATCTACAAGGAAGAATGGGAGAAAATACCTAAGTCCAGGTGTGCAATGGCATACTAAAATACCCAGAATAAGAATAAACTGTGATTGCTACCGATGGCGCATCTACAAAAAAGCTTCTACTGAATAAAGTGTCTGATTACTTATGTACATGAGATATTTCTGTCTTTTATTTTCAATACATTTTCACATTTGTCTTGAAATTTGTCATCATAGCATATTGTGTAAATATTGATGGCAAAAAGCTCTGTAACACAACAAAATGTTGACAAAGTGAATGGGTCTGTATACTTTCTGAAAGCTCTGTAAATATTGATTTCGCGGGTGGTTTATTGACTGGTGAATAATGAATATTGTAACAACATACTGTCAAAAAAGATCACTGATAAAAATATTGTAAATGACAGCCTAATAATAATTGTACAGTTAAAAAGGAGTATTAGATAATGTTGATAAAGGTTTAGAAGCGGTCAATTCCTCTGAAGTAGAAAAAGTGGTTATTGCTATCACTCAGATAAGACATGAAGGAGGCATGAGAACCTGTTATTACGCAAATGCTGACGTATTTATCCCTCGCCGGAAGAGAATCGGACTCTTCGAAGCTACAAACAACTAAAACTGTTGTTTGTATTGATTCAACTGATTAAATCGTCAGATTTTTTTTTTTATCGGTCCCGATGGCTTTGGAGACTTGTCCCAAGGATCTGCGCCACTTGAGGGCATGCCTTTTATGCTCTCTTGTGAAGGTAACTCAATATAAAGCTAGCTAGCTATCAACCCCGTTAGCATAGTCGACTACTTGCTTTCAACTGGTAGGACATTCGTTTCTTGAATTGTTTACGTGAGGTTTTAAAATGGGGGTAGTGGTTAAAATGGTGTAATATTCAGTCAGTCTTTCTTCTACACAGACTATTGACCAGTTTGAATATGATGGATGTGACAACTGTGAGTCCTATCTTCAGATGAAGGGGAATCGAGAAATGGTCTATGAGTGTACAAGTTCCTCGTTTGATGGGTAAGTTCTCTAACTGTAACTGATGCTTCAGAGCTTGATTTTGGGTTAGATATGTGCAAGAGTTGTCTTGTTAAACTCTTCCCATTCGAATGTCACAATTTCCACATCTATTTGTAGCCCATGTGAAATAACTAAAAGGCTGTTGGCGTCTCATTCCATGGACCTAACATTTCCTGCTGTTGTGTTCTTGATCAGGCCACTTAATCCCAACCAAGTAGGCCACTGTATAAAACTCATCAGCCTCTCCATTGGGAATCCTGCTGAATGTGCAGGCATTTGATCCAGCTTTGGAACACTAAACAAGAGGCGAGAGACCTGCCCACTAGTAACTAAGGTTGTGGATTGTTGGCCATTCCTGTTAGAACATCTTGTACAGAAACATTGTCAGGTGAACTTGGGTGTGCATAGCCAGATTGGATAGCCTAGATCATTTAAGGAGTCTTTTATATAAAAGAAACCCTTTAAAATGTCAACCAATCAACTTAAATGTTGCTTGCAGCATGACTAATTGGCCTGTTGTCTAACGTTTTTATTTTTAGACTAGAGACCTCCCTACCTTCCTGCTGCAATAACATCTCTCCTTTAGACAAAATACACGCTAGCAGACAAACACAATGCAGAAACATTGGTTGCAGGCCTGTCCATCTTTGTCACCCCTTTGAGGAGAGGTTATGAGTGGAGGGACCTCTGGCTTTCAGTTTGGTGTTTTTTTTGGGAGGAGGGTGGTAACTCTCATCCCCCTCCCTGTTTCCTCCCAAATAAAACACCAAACTGAAAGCCAGAGGTCCCTCCAATCGTAATCTTGACGTGTACTGGTGGGTGTAGGCCTGGGTCACAGATAAGCAGCGGCTAAACAAAGAGGAATCTCAACGTGATTGCGCACCCTCCATTTTACAGCCCTGCTTCATTATTTTTTCTTGTGTGGGGGGGCCGCTATTGGCTATGGAGATAGCAGATTGATTTTAGTGCCATGTACAGACACTGCATTGTGTTTATGTTTTCAGTGTCATAGCCATGATGAGTCCCGAGGACAGCTGGGTGGCAAAGTGGCAAAGAATCAGTAAGTTTGTTGTTGTCAGACTTTGTTAGTTTCTTTCAGATATTTTCTGGAGGTTTTATTTCATTCTATTGTAATTGTACTCTATGGGTAATCAGAGAGCTTGGTGGTTCGAGCTGAGAAATCTACCGCTGTGCTGTTCAGCAAGTCTCTTAACCCAAATAGATTTTCTACATCACTTTGTATGTCTATGTAATTGTAATGTTTATAACATAAATGTGCTGTTTCTGACATTTTATCCAATTGATGTAGTTATTTCTGCTTATATTTCATGCATCGCTGGCCTCTGAAATGCCTCAGTTATGGGGCCATGATTTACCAATTGATAATGTACCATAATACACTAACGCTGTTTGTTTTTTTGTTTTCCTGTTCAGGTAACTTTAGGCCAGGTGTCTATGCTGTAACTGTGACAGGACGGCTCCCTCCCGGTATGTCCCATTCAAAGACAGTTCAAGTAGATTCTCAAAAGACTAATAGCTATTGAGAATCTTTTTAGATTAGATTCAGTTACAATGAAATGCAGTGATATTGTGCCCACTGTTGAGGCATCTTGGCATATTTGGTTAGGTGTGTCATCCAGAAATCTAAATGCTGAATCTTCTTGGATTCTTGAGCTTCTGTCAATTGGAAGAGCTATATTTCGTATTCCTAATGTCCTCTCTCCTTATGTTTTCAAAACCCATTGGAGGAAAAAGTTCAGAGGGAAGGACATTGGAAGTTTGCAGTTGAAATCTTCCATTGAATCCCATCATCTGAACATCACTCTTCTCTCAATGTTGTTGGTCCTTCTGTTTTGCAGGTGTGGTGAGAGAGCTGAAGAGCAGAGGAGTGATCTACAAATCCAGAGACACTGCTGTGAAGACATAAGCCTAGCGGTTACCATGACATCTAAACGTAAAAACAGACAACAAATCCTGTCAACACAAGCTTGTTGAGATGGATGTTGTTGGTTGTGGGGTTTTTGTAATTTTAATGTAATTTTTGTTTTGCAGCACCTAACATAACTGTCCTGTTTTTCATTTTTTTAAAGATCATGTGTTTTGTTGGTAATTGTTTTGCATGGGAAGGGTTTGCTCTCATATGGCTATAATTCCTTTCAGTGATTTCATTTACGAAGCTGGAGTGTATTTATCTTTATAATAAACTCTTCTTTTGTAAAATAAAAAAGAGAAAACCCAACAAATCTCGGGCATTGGTCTTCGATGAATTGTACAAAACCCCACTGAATAGTACATCCTCTTAACCACTTACTGCAACACTATACATGGCCACAAGGGGGGGCTGTCTAGTTAATGAAATACAATCTATTTTCTTTTTGAAGATAGGTGTAATATCCCACTACACACAGATCAGCTTTGCAAGAATTTGAGCCGTTCTGATGGAAAAAGGTGTCCCTACTCCTTGTAAGGTCCTTGATATTAATATATTGTTAGGCGTTTCCAATCTTTTTTTACAATCCTGTACTTTGAAAAAGTCAATTCAGGGGAAAACCAGGTAGCGGTTGTGGTGCAGTGCTGCTGATTTTATCTTTATCAGAGGAACCATGCACCCTCAATAACACGAGGCTACAGACACCTGAGGACAGCCAACACCATGATTCAATGCTTGTTCCTCCCTCATATTACTAGTAGACACAAGTAAGTGTCCCATCCTGTTCATAGTGAAGAATATTAAACTCATTTTACCCAATGTAGGCATATGAAACACTGCAGATCAGCGAAACTGCCTAGCCCTAGCCGTGATTAGTGTGGGGGTGTGTGTGTGGGGAGGAATTCATAGAAGATTTCAGAATAACTGATCTACTTTTGGTCCTTCGTAGGAAGTTAACCTGAGAGGAAAATAGTGTTCTTACTATTGGAGGGTAATTTAGGCTGGGATTTATTCATCCCAAACCACCAACTTCTAATAGTGAAAAGTGAACACGTCAGGGGGAATCCCGATTACCTTCTTTTCATATAACAGGGAGAAAGGGGGATTGCTGATGTCATAGATGTACCTAGCTATCTGCTTAAATGCTTAACCAGCGTTCAACATTAACGCTGGCCCGCTGGCCTGGGGCTAGTAAGACCTAACGTCGGGCCAGTAGACAAAGACATTCTGTTAGGGCTGGCCTGTTAGGGCCAGGGCCAGTGCTCAATTTCTCCATTGAAATTCATAGGATCATATTGAAACGTTAGCTTTTCATCTTTGTCACTCTTCCCGCTTCGATGTCCGCTTGTTCTCACATTAAAATGTGTCTGTGGTGCTTCTTCTCCCCCCTGGGTGTGGTACAGCACCTTTTCATCTATTTGACCAATAATATTCGATGGCTCATCTGTTTTGACCAATCTTAGTTCATAGTGCATTCTAGAGCAGGACCCAAACAGTACGAGGCAAAGCACATGCACTCATTTTAGTTTTTGTGGAAAGAACAGGTCAAAAACAATAATGGCAAGGGACACAGGTACTGCCATTCATATTGTGTGTTCCCGACGAAAGCCGATAAGACAGGGTTGTTTATTAAGGGAACACACAACTACTGAAAACACGCTCTTAAGTCCCTGCAGCATGTTGCATGTATTGTGGCCAAATGGGCTGCTGACAACCCTATGGCGGCACCAAAGAACATCTGCCTATGAATGAATGAAGTGGTGCGTAGCCAAATTGATAAATGAATTACAACTGCCTACCATGTTGAGAAGAGGGAGAAACCATTCATGGACTACATCCCTGACATACACTCACCAAAAGGATTATTAGGAACACCTGTTAAATTTCTCATTAATGCAATCATCTAATCAACCAATCACATGGCAGTTGCTTCAATGCATTTAGGGGTGTGGTCCTGGTCAAGACAATCTCCTGAACTCCAAACTGAATGTCAGAATGGGAAAGAAAGGTGATTTAAGCAATTTTGAGCGTGGCATAGTTGTTGGTGCCAGACGGGCCAGTCTGAGTATTTCACAATCTGCTCAGTTACCGGGATTTTCACGCACAACCATTTCTAGGGTTTACAAAGAATGGTGTGAAAAGGGAAAAACATCCAGTATGCGGCAGTCCTGTGGGCGAAAATGCCTTGTTGATGCTAGAGGTCAGAGGAGAAGGGGCCGACTGATTCAAGCTAATAGAAGAGCAACTTTGACTAAAATAACCACTTGTTACAACCGAGGTATGCAGCAAAGTATTTGTGAAGCCACAACACGCACAACCTTGAGGCGGATGGGTTACAACAGCAGAAGACCCCACAGAGTACCACTCATCTCCACTACAAATAGGAAAAAGAGGCAACAATTTGCACAAGCTCACCAAAATTGGACAGTTGAAGACTGGAAGAATGTTGCCTGGTCTGATGAGTCTCGATTTCTGTTGAGACATTCAGATGGTAGAGTCAGAATTTGGCGTAAACAGAATGAGAACATGGATCCATCATGCCTTGTTACCACTGTGCAGGCTGGTGGTGGTGGTGTAATGGTGTGGGGGATGTTTTCTTGGCACACTTTAGACCATGTCCATCCCTTTATGACCACCATGAACCCATCCTCTGATGGCTACTTCCAGCAGGATAATGCACCATGTCACAATGCTCTAATCATTTCAAATTGGTTTCTTGAACATGACAAAGAGTTCACTGTCCTGAAATGGCCCCCACAGTCACCAGATCTCAACCCAATAGAGCATCTTTGGGATGTGGTGGAACGGGAGCTTCGTGCCCTGGATGTGCATCCCACAAATCTCCACCAACTGCAAAATGCTATCCTATCAATATGGGCCAACATTTCTAAAGAATGCTTTCAGCACCTTGTTGAATCAATGCCACGTGGAATTAAGGCAGTTCTGAAGGCGAAAGGGGGTCAAACACAGTATTAGTATGGTGTTCCTAATAATCCTTTAGGTGAGTGTAGTCTGTTGAATAAGGATAGAGAAACCATGCAGACATGGTGTGTCGACAGTAAGTTTCATGTTAACTACGCCTGCCTGAGCGCTTGCTAGCAGTGACACACAGGATGCCAGTCAACCAACTAGTGCAAGGACTGTATTGTGATGTACACCCATCAGCCATAACATTATGACCACTCACAGGTAAAGTGAATAACACTGATCATCTCGTTTTCATGGCACCTGTCAGTGGGAGGGATTTATTGGGCAGCAAGTGAACATTCTGTCCTCAAAGTTGATGTGTTAGAAGCAGGAGAAATGGGCAAGTGTTAGGATCTGATCGACTTTGACAAGGGCCAAATTGTGATGGCTAGACGACTGGATCAGAGCATCTCCAAAACTGCAGCCCTTGTGGGGTGTTCCGGGTCTGCAGTGGCCAGTACCTAGCAAAAGAGGTCCAAGGAAGGAAAAGCGTTGAACCGGTGACAGGGTCTTGGGCGGCCATGGCTCATTGATGCATGTGGGGAGTGACAAAGGTATCACAACACACAGGGCATTGCAGTTTGTTGCATATGGGGCTGTGTAGCTGCAGACCAGTAAGGGTGCCCATGCTGACCCCCGTCCACTGCCGAAAGCATTATGGGAAGGAGGCCAGCCAGTGGAGGCAGTGTGATGCTTTGATAATGTTCTGCTGGGAAACCTTGGGTTCTGCAATTCATGTGATTGTTACTTTGATATGTACTACCTACCTTCTGAAATTGTTGCAGATCATGGGCACCCTTTCATGGCAACGGTATTCCCTGATGGCATTGACCTCTTTCAGCAGGATAATGCACCCAGCCACAAAGCAAAAATGGTTCAGGAATGGTTTGAGGAACACAACGAGTTCAAGGTGTTGATTTGGCCTCCAAATTCCCCAGATCTCAATCCAATCGAGCATCTGTGGGATGTTATGGACAAACAAGTCCGATCCATGGAGGCCCCACCTCGCAACTTACAGGATTTAAAGGATCTGCTGCTAACGTCTTGGTTCCAGATACCACAGCACACCTTCAGAGGTCTAGTGGAGTCTGTGACTTTATGGGACATGGCTGTTTTGGCTGCAAAAATATACACAATATTAGGCAGGTGGTCATAATGTTATGGCTGATCGGTGTATAAAGAAAGGGAGATTTGATTGCAGTTGTGCATTTTAACTAACAGTTTGAAGGTGGCTTGATATGGAGAACATAGACTTATTCGTCTTTGAGGGACAGACGACCAGTCGCTCCTTCTACCACAAATCATACACATTAACTGCCTGAGCTTTATTGATGCATTTTGAACCTTCCTTCAGATCGAAATATAGTGTATGAAATCAGTCAAAAATTATTTTTGACTTACTGTAATGGCTCCAGATAAAAGAGAAAAAGGCTAAACTTTATTTTGAGGTTTTGTATATGGCTAGGTATAGAATAAAGGTTAGGTTGAGGTTAAGTTTAGGGTTAGGATAAGGAATACATATAAGGTTAGCTTTAGTAGATATTTGAAATGTCTGTAGGTGGTCTGTTAAGCACCTACAGATGGACAACCGGAAGGGATATAATCCATTGAATACATTACTTTGTATTATATGGTGAGATTGTGATATTTTCATTATCTCAGAATGGGATCCCTAGACCAAGTCTGAGAACCCCTTCCCTAGATTATATTTCTATTGTTCTCATACTCGTGCCATTTCCACCCCGATGACCTCACATATGAGAATGCAGCCTTTTGTCCCCCCTTTAAGAATATTGCTGTTAAATGAACATGGAATATACACTAAATATTCACGTATTTTGGATCACTAACAATTAATGTATAAAAAAATCATTTGGACAACAACTATGATACTAAATGTAACCTGACAGATAGTGGCGAATGAATGTTTCTGCATTTTTGACTTCCTGGGCTGTTTCAGCAACTATGTAAAACCACAGGTGTGATAAACAGTTTGCTCGCTGTCTCTCCCGGTAAGAGCAGCATGCATATCAGAGTGCAGAATGCCGCCTTTCAACTCTCGTGCACATACACAAACCACAGGAGCTGAAGAGCTGTCTTAGAGGTATTGCCCCGCCAAAATTATAAAATATGTCATTGTTTGACTGAAGAGTAGAGGCATTCAGCAGAACAGGCCTATATCTAACATAAGATATTCTATTGTAACGTCTTCATTCATAAGCTCCATTGCAGGGATGAACTTCACAGCTCCAGTTGCCATATACCAGAAATGTATTACCAGAGACAATGGAGGCCTTCTGAGCTTGAAATGAAAACTTGTTCTTAGAGTATGGTTAAGTTCTTTTTAAAGTGACAATTTTGGATATCTTTAAGTTCTCCAGTAGTGGCATTCTTAGGGTATATTTAAGTTCTCCAGTAGTGGCATTCTTAGGGTATATTTAAGTTCTCCAGTAGTGGCATTCTTAGGGTATATTTAAGTTCTCCAGTAGTGAAAGACTTAGGGTATATTTAAGTTCTCCAGTAGTGGCATTCTTAGGGTATATTTAAGTTCTCCAGTAGTGGCATTCTTAGGGTATATTTAAGTTCTCCAGTAGTGGCATTCTTAGGGTATATTTTAGTTCTTCAGTAGTAGCATTCTTAGGGTATATTTAAGTTCTCCAGTAGTGAAAGACTTAGGGTATATTTAAGTTCTCCAGTAGTGGCATTCTTAGGGTATGTTTAAGTTCTCCAGTAGTGGCATTCTTAGGGTATATTTAAGTTCTCCAGTAGTGGCATTCTTAGGGTATGTTTAAGTTCTCCAGTAGTGGCATTCTTAGGGTATATTTAAGTTCTCCAGTAGTGGCATTCTTAGGGTATATTTAAGTTCTCCAGTAGTGGCATTCTTAGGGTATATTTAAGTTCTTCAGTAGTGGCATTCTTAGGGTATATTTTAGTTCTTCAGTAGTGAAAGACTTACGGTATATTTAAGTTCTCCAGTAGTGGCATTCTTAGGGTATATTTAAGTTCTTCAGTAGTGGCATTCTTAGGGTATATTTAAGTTCTTCAGTAGTGAAAGACTTAGGGTATATTTAAGTTCTCCAGTAGTGGCATTCATAGGGTATATTTAAGTTCTCCAGTAGGGGCATTCTTAGGGTATATTTAAGTTTTTCAGTAGTGACATTCTTAGGGTATATTTAAGTTATCCAGTAGTGAAAGACTTACGGTATATTTAAGTTCTCCAGTAGTGGCATTCATAGGGTATATTTAAGTTCTCCAGTAGTGGCATTCTTAGGGTATATTTAAGTTCTCCAGTAGTGAAAGACTTAGGGTATATTTAAGTTCTCCAGTAGTGGCATTCTTAGGGTATATTTAAGTTCTCCAGTAGTGGCATTCTTAGGGTATATTTAAGTTCTCCAGTAGTGGCATTCTTAGGGTATATTTAAGTTCTCCAGTAGTGGCATTCTTAGGGTATATTTAAGTTCTTCAGTAGTGGCATTCTTAGGGTATATTTAAGTTCTCCAGTAGTGGCATTCTTAGGGTATATTTAAGTTCTTCAGTAGTGGCATTCTTAGGGTATATTTAAGTTCTCCAGTAGTGGCATTCTTAGGGTATATTTAAGTTCTCCAGTAGTGGCATTCTTAGGGTATATTTAAGTTCTTCAGTAGTGGCATTCTTAGGGTATATTTAAGTTCTCCAGTAGTGGCATTCTTAGGGTATATTTAAGTTCTCCAGTAGTGGCATTCTTAGGGTATATTTAAGTTCTTCAGTAGTAGCATTCTTAGGGTATATTTACGTTCTTCAGTAGTGGCATTCTTAAGGTATGTTTAAGTTCTCCAGTAGTGGCATTCTTAGGGTATATTTAAGTTCTTCAGTAGTGAAAGACTTAGGGTATATTTAAGTTCTCCAGCAGTGGCATTCTTATGGTATATTTAAGTTCTCCAGTAGTGGCATTCTTAGGGTATATTTAAGTTCTTCAGTAGTGGCATTCTTAGGGTATATTTAAGTTCTCCAGTAGTGGCATTCTTAGGGTATATTTAAGTTCTTCAATAGTGGCATTCTTAGGGTATATTTTAGTTCTTCAGTAGTAGCATTCTTAGGGTATATTTAAGTTCTTCAGTAGTGGCATTCTTAGGGTATATTTAAGTTCTTCAGTAGTGGCATTCTTAGGGTATATTTTAGTTCTTCAGTAGTAGCATTCTTAGGGTATATTTAAGTTCTTCAGTAGTGGCATTCTTAGGGTATATTGAAGTTCTTCAGTAGTGAAAGACTTAGGGTATATTTAAGTTATTCAGTAGTGGCATTCTTAGGGTATATTTAAGTTCTTCAGTAGTGGCATTCTTAGTGTAGCTACATTTTTCAATAACGAAATTCTTAAGGTACCTTAAGTACTTCAAGGGTTGTCGAGTTGCCTTGATTCAATGTGCCTTCATGTTTCTACTAATTAGTTACCTGCAGTTCTGGCCTACCTGAAAAAACATCCTCTTTATTTTAAGCAGACCAGTCTGACATACTTCTGCATACTCTTTCTGTAATAAAAGGGGAAGTATATTCAGATCACTTGATAAAGCTGCCATTCTTGAACACATAGCTGCAAAGCTCTCTGAACAACAAGCATCGGTGGTCAGGGATGGCTGCTAGTCAAATGTGAATGTTCTTCAACCCGCCTTGTGGTTTCACTTCAGCTTCTTCTGGGAGGGGGTGGGTGGTTGAGGCCACTGAAGGCTTCTAGGACACTCAACGCTTTTCAACCTGTGGTCCGCGGGCCGCTGGTTCTCAGCTGGGGGATGCAGATGCTTAGAGAAATGACTTAAACATTTCAAAGATCCTTTTTGAATACTTTTTTTCTCCCAAAAAAATATATCGTAAAAATCCATATGATTCTTAGTAATAACGATTGCTCTCGATTTCGTTCACTGATATAATGTACTGTAAATATGAGCTGCAAGATATTTTATTTTGTTCTCTGGAAGAAGTTTGACACCACTGTTTTTGGTGAGTATACACTCAATTTCTTACTTGGGTACCAATGCCGTCTCCACCCTTTGTCACTATCTGTGTAGTATGTTCTATGTGTGTAGTATGTTCTATGTGTGTAGTATGTTCTATGTGTGTAGTAGGTTCTATGTGTGTAGTAGGTTCTATGTGTGTAGTATGTTCTATGTGTGTAGTATGTTCTATACATTTCCTATCACATTTAGCATTGCTCTACTGAGTAGACACTATGTTAGTTGAGTCATTTCCTGAAACCAGTTGGAAACACGATGCTGCACAGTGGGTTAAATGAAAACTGATGCATCCTTTGATCAGCACTGTGGTACAGAAACCCTTTTCAACCAGGTAGGCGCTGTTCGACTGGGAGACTCATCATCCGTTGTGCCCCGCCCACTTGCAGATGGCACAACCCCTGTGGTTAATGAGGTCATCAGACTCCGCCTTCCTCAGGCAAAGGAAATCGCGCTCTCTTTTGTCTGCCTGTCACAAGGCCACACGAGGCTACAAGGCCAGGTCTCATTGGTGGCTGATGATTGGTTTTGCCCTTATTTGGACATTTCTAATGTCTATCAGCATCTCGAAGGGCATGTATCAATTCAATCTATCGTTGATGGGTATTTGTCAGCTAGACCTCATATTGGCCTTACATTTTTTTATTTTAAGCAGAGGTTGTGTTATCTACCGTGCGTCATTCGATTTGAAAGCCCTGAAAAAACAGGAAACCAGCTTCTACAAATATCTTACATAATGTCTGATATGGTATCCTCTCATTATAGACTTAAGCTATGGCAACTTGTACGGTGGGATGCTGAACAGAACAATGAAGGCAGCCTGGCCGACTGAATATCACAACAGCAGCACACACTGAGACGCATGCATTTACATGAACTGTTGCTCGTGACTGTTTCATAATGGATGATGAAACTTCCTCTTTTTAGGAGTACTCAGAACAGCTACAGAGCTGAGGGAATGGGGGTTTGGCCAAATAAATGAATGTTTTATCATTTAATACAACATCTAAAGTACCAGGATTACAGTGGAGATAACATGATAAATGATCCAATTCTAATCTGTGTAAATGATTATTAATTGTTAGTTCGATTTTCCAAAGTTTCCAATTTGCAATTGTGGACTCTCCACAGAAATGCAACCTTCGCACGCTATCTAACACCCATGCTATCTTTCTGTACAAAAACATGACAGTAACCTAAATACTTTGACATTTAAGTCATTTAGCAGAGCTATATTTAACTCTTATCCTGAGCGACTTACAGTTGTGAGTGGATACATTTTCACACGTTTCTCATACTGACCCACATCAGTATCAAACCCACAACCATGGGTATCAAACCCACAACCATGGGTATCAAACCCACAACCAACTGAGCTACAAATAACCTAAATACTGAACTATGGGCTATGGGCTATTACAAAAGTCATTTTGAATTGTGTTTTGTGGGCAGCGTGAATATCAACAGTTATTAAAGAAGATGTTTCTTATGCTTTGATAGTTTCATCTGAGCCACAAAATTAATTGAATTCATTAGCTTTAATTTTTGGTTGAGATTTAGTGAATATGATATAATATAAGTTAGTGGACAATTTTTACAGCATTGTAAATGTGATTGTGAATTGTGAAGACAAATATTAACAAAAAAGGTGACGAAATATACCGTGTATTGTGGCATCAATTTAAGTAATATGTTGGATTAACATCTTAATCTGAATCCAAAGAATGTTAAATAATTCTAAAAGAAAAGAAAAAACAGTTGTTAATGCAAATCGGTATATAAATTAGAACGGCAGAACGGGATACTGCTTCATCCAAAAAAGATTTACAATAGTAAATCTTATATATATATATAGATATTTGAAGTCACACATTTGATTAACTAAAATCCAAAGATTTTACTCCTACGGAATGATAGGGTCATTACATCTATGGCTGACTTCAAATGGTGGTGGTGCCAGGATAATATATACTATGTGCAGGACAAAAAATATATTTGTTAGTATTAAAACATTTAACAATTCAAATCAATATGCAGTTTTTCAAGAAATAGGTAGATTCACATATTCACATGTCCACCTCAAAAAGAATCAGACTTTCTGGTTGATTTACTTCCTGCAATCCCAACTGTGTTTCGAACATAGATTTGTTACAATAGAAAACTACAACAAAACAATGTTGATAAAAGACGTTTGTGCGTAGTGGGATTTTGGGGGCTATGAGGGCCGCGGTTGGGGGCTATGAGGCCCGCGGTTGGGGGCTATGAGGGCCGCGGTTGGGGGCTATGAGGGCCGCGGTTGGGGGCTATGAGGGCCGTGGTTGGGGGCTATGAGGGCCGCGGTTGGGGGCTATGAGGGCCGCGGTTGGGGGCTATGAGGGCTGCGGTTGGGGGCTATGAGGGCCGCGGTTGGGGGCTATGAGGGCCGTGGTTGGGGGCTATGAGGGCTGAAGTTAGCTACAGGGTGAGGCTTTGTGTGCCTCCACAAAGACACCTAAACGGGCCTGGTCACATGTTGCACTCTACATAGAGATCAGGGTGTCAACTGAGGTTCACCGTACGAGAGGGCCCATCCAGTGAGGACAAGGGGAGGCAGGGGAGGGGAAATGGCTGCCTGCCCAGATAAGGTCTATCTCTCTATGGACAGTGGAGGTCTCTGCTAGCCTGCTTTGTGATCATCAACCAGGCATTAACAGATCAATACCTCTCTTGCCCTCATAGAGACGGCTAATAACTAGCAGCCTCAGTTCTGGTTGTAGTACCCACTATAAAACCTGGCTATAATTCTCACTATAGTACTGGGTTATAGTACCCACTATTGTACCTGGCTACACTACCCACATATTGAGTACGATGTCCAGTTGTAGACATGGTGTGCATAAATGTTGTGGGGCTAGGGTAGTCCTGGTTTATATCAGTTCAGAGCTGTACAGATGCACTAGAACAGGGTTACTCAACTCTTACCCAATGAGGGCCGGAGCCTGCTGGTTTTCCGTTCCGCTTCATCATTAATGTCCCAGTTCTAAATAGGTCCCTGATTAGAGGGCTGCATTGGGAAAATGGAGTGAAACTGACGTTGAGGTCCGGAGTTTGAGGGCACTAGATTGATCCAGATAATGGGTCTGTTGACCATTCCAATCCTTTTTGGGACCATTGGAAGACGTGTCTTGACCCAATTAAATGATCCACACATGAATTTCTTCTTGAATATAACTCTGGTCAAATGTCAAGTTTCAACACCCACAGACCCATTCATTCATTTCAGTTCACATCACTGACCCCGCCCCTTTTCCCTCCCACTAGCTGCCCACCTCCCAGTTGCCATGGTTACAAACCGCTCCACCGTGTTCCGTAGAGCTGAGAGAGTTGCTGTGTCGGAGGGGAATTGAAACTTTTTTGTCCTTTCAGCTGTGAACAGCGAAAGTGGGGCGGGGGGGGTGGGGGGGGGGGGTAAAACAAACTGTAGAGTGGAAAATAAAAAGCAGTTTTCCTTCCAGCCAAACCCATAACAACCCAAACTCCAAGGTCTATAGAGATCAAAAGCTCTCTGCAGAGCTCAGTTCCACTTGATTATGTCCATAGGTCAACTTGACACAAATTCTACTAACACATTAATTGAATAGAAAAATCAGTAGGCAAAAAAGTACAAGTATAAATAGTAAAAAAAATTATAATAATAATAAACAAATATTTCATATATATATAAGAAACAGGTTATCAAGTTTGATTGCATTGGAACAAATTGATTAACAAGCTGATGTCCCCCCCAATGGCTTTTATACAATGTTTTAATGTAAAACATTAAGGCATTTAAACACAATGAATGAAACGCAAGTTAATGAATGTAACCCCCCCCCCCAGAAACAGAAATACCAACTTTTCTTTTCTCATGTGTACATTTCTAGTTCTGTTGTGTGGTTCAGTCAGCCCCTCCCCCACTTCCTCTGTCTCGTTAGGAGCTGGGTGTTAGAGCCAGCAAGAGCCCTGGTAACAGGTTTTTTTTATTTTTATTTTTTTTTAAACATGTGTTTCTGCTGTCTGTGGCTATGTACCATAGCGGGGTCTTTTCGCAAAGGAGGCCAAAGAGGACGAGCTACTTCACTGTACAATTCAATATAAAAAAATGCGTCTGTACACTATAAATGTACAAATATTACCCTATGCCATACCATACCATACCATACCCTATGCATACAATATATTGCATACCATTTTCAAGTTGAGTACAAATACATCAATATAGCAGTGACATACAAAAAACTATAACAAAATGTGCCATTGTCAAACTGTGGCTGTGGACAAGAGCGCCATGTTAAATGACTGAAATGTAATTGGCTTAGAAGACACCTTCATCCAAAGCTGCTTACAGAAGTTGTTTTCCTTAAACAACCGTTGCAGTAAACAAGAGATAACACAAAACCTGCTGAATATCTGAACGAGTGTCTTCACCCCAAGACCACTAAATGGTACCTTCACTGGTCAGATTAGTACAAAGTCACCCCCCACTCGTCTCACAAGTCATTCTGGTAGATAAAAAGTGCTACGCTGTTTTATACCGGCCATGTGAAGAGGCATATGAGCATACAAGCTTGTCTGTCCTCTGTCGGACTCTCATCATTCAAACATTTGAGTTGTTTTTTTTAACATCCCGATCAGATGGCAGCATGGTTACAAACGCCTAGGGGAGGTAAAAAGGAGATAAGAAAAGACTGGTGGTCTTTCACAAAAAAGGAACATGATAGCTTGATAAAGTGCTGAGGTGGTGCTAGACTAGAAGAGGGGGATAACAGTCCTGATGCCCCTCAGTGTTTTTCCCCCACTGGTATATCAGTTACTTTAGTTGATACATCTGTTAAATCACAAACCGTGTATTGACAGTTATTGACACATTAACCTTCCCCAATTGGCTAAATTTCTTAGCAGGAAGGTTCATCAAAGAACGTTCAAATTGGACGGAGGGGCATATTAGACAGTCCTCGTGGATTCTGGATGCCGAAGGGGTTTGATTATCAAATGAACGAGTGTGGATTAAAGGCTGACAGGTCTGTAGTGTTACTTCATTGACCTGATAGCGGTAAACTGCATCTGCAAGACAGTAAGACAGAAAGACAGGAAGGAGAAAGCATGTCTGTGACTGTTGGACCTCTTCCTGTGGTTAACACCACGTGGGCCCAGGGGTTAAAAAGGAGACGACTTCTTCTTCTTCATCCTCTTCTTCTAGGACAGGGAGAAGAAACCAGCCCTCATGAACACTGGACGAGTTCTTCGCTTTTCACAAACTTGGGAGCCATCGGTCAGGTATAGTATGAAAATAATATTGTATTACCTTTACAATATTTTACTAGGGTATAGTTGTTGAATTTTTTCGTGAGCTTTTGGAATTTAAATTGTAGAATTTGGGGAGAATTTAGGAAGTCAAATCTTAAATTGATCCTTTAACTGTAACAATGTACCATTGTCAGTATGGGCTATTGGTAAGCCACAATACAAACTTTGTTTTTCTACTGAAAATCATAATTAATTTAAAATGAAGAAACCACACCAAATGTTCACTTAGAATTGAAAAATTTCTAAAACGGGAACTGAGATTGTAAATTCAATACATTTTGTCATATTTTACATTTACAATTTGTATTGAATGAAAAGTTAGTATAGAAAAATATAACAATCTTTATTGCTGTAAAGTTATGAGAATACTTTAATGCATTTATACTTCACCGGTTTTTATTGTGAAAAAAGCTTACTCATGCAAGACAAAATGGCTCCCAACAGCTACTGCTACAGTAGACTGATCTTAGATCAGTACAATGGTGTTTTTTCCCTTTCAAGTATAAAGCAACACTTCGGGCACTGTTACAGAACCTTAACTTGCATGTTGTTTTCCCTTTAATTTCAACCTCCTTTATTAATTTTTTTTAACTCTTTGACATTGTAAAATCCATTTTTTTATATTCTTGAAAATATGTAAAACATTTAGTATTCAGCATTAAATGCAAAAAAAATATTTTGGAATATCTTACAATTGTACACGTTCTAGGTTATTTTTATTAGTAAGCAATACATTTGTGTTTGTGAGCGGGAGTGTGTGTGTATATGTGTGTGTGTGTGTGTGACGTCTGGGTGGGGCTACATAGTGAGAGCCGTTCTGTGTATCTGGTTCCGTCAGAGGCAGGTGCATGAGAAGACGGAAGCCGTGCGGACGACGACAACGGAGGAAGTACAGTGCAGTCATCCATAAAGTAGAAAGCACTACTAAACTCCTCGCCACAGTGTAGTGTTTCCTACTTTATGGATGAGTGTACTGTTGTCTACGGTGACCATGGCAGAGGACCCAAAATGGCGCCCGCCGAGAAATACTGTGTTCGCATACAGGAAGAGGAAAAAGAGGAACCTGCTTTGTCTCATGTTGTGGCGGCGTACACAGCCCAGAGTGTCCCTCCCATTCAGTTCACATGGGCTCTGTACACACACAGCACTGAGCTAAGCTGGCAACACCTCATGGTTCTCATGGTTAAAAATGTGTGGGATATATTACATTTGTGTATTGAATTGTGTGAGTGTTTTGAATGCTTCAAACTGTAGATCTGGACATGTGAATTTTGGTGGAACTTGTCTTGCTTGGTCTAGGTTTTAATTTAGAAATGTATGATGCACTTGCATACATCTGTATTGGTGAAAGTATTTACTCAGTTACTGAAGAATGAAATAAAATCATATTTCTTTTACTTTCTGTCTATTGTATGCATTTCAATTTTGTTCAGTCCATTCAACAGAGTCAAACCTTACATTTGCATCATAATCCATGGCACAACTGCTTTTATGTGAAAATATACTTTATTCCTGTAAAAAGATCCATATTGAAAGAAATCGCCACAATTTCAAGTCAACAAGTGCGCTACTAGGAAGTTGATCCTCAAATCAACACCACGGCCTCCACATGCAACAAGACATCTGAAAAACAATATTAACAAAATCAAAACAAAGACATATTTACAGGTGAGCTTTTCCCAACAAAAAAAAAAACGGGGTAATAAAAACCGTAATATACAAAAGGTAAATCTTCCATACATACAGGACAGGAGAGACAGAAAACGTTCCCCTCATTATAGGAGAATAGGGTCACACCTCCTTGTCCCAAAACTCCAACAGAGACTCAAAGTTACTTGGCTGTACATTATTACAGACACTCCTAACACCCCTTCATTATCCAGACTTGGCTGTACATTATTACAGACACTCCTAACACCCCTTCATTATCCAGACTTGGCTGAATCGACAATTGATCAGACAACTAAAATGTTCCAAACATAATGCCGAGTGGACGTCGGCCCTACACATGAACACACACAACAACAAATAAATAAGGCCAAAGATGGATACAACAATGGTATAATAACACATGCAGTCAATAGTCAAAGAAGTGTAAACAACGTATTAAGACTAAACAAGGTCTTGTAAGGCTAAATATTATAATAGTATATAAACTGCTGGCTAAAATGCCTGCTAACACTTAACAGGGTCTCATTTGGATAGTGCAGGAGGAGGGTTGACAGAACCCATGGGGGACCAGACAGGGACTGGAGCACTAGAAAACATTCCTAAAGCTTGCCATAAACATGTGTGCTAGCAGCTTCCTGACTTACAGGTTAGAGCGGGTATATCTGGGTGCGTTGGTACATTGAAGGCCGTGAAGGAATACACATTTCTAGTCTACTTTGAGCCACATTACAGGACACCATCATAGACACAGACCTCTACTGCCTTTCACAATCATTCAAGTCCAGCTCAAAAGTGGCGCAACAATTGTGTCTTGGTCATCATCCTTCATTCATTATTAGCATTTCCTGTTATTTGTTATTCTCCCTTTTGAATTTATAACACTGAAAAACAAAAAAAAAAAAGAACGAAAACAAAATCAAATCCAAAAACACCTGGAGTCAGATTTGATTAGACTCCGCCCTCTGCTGGGGCTGATCCAATGGGTTACAAGCATTGTTCCAGATGTTGCAGATAGAACAGTGGGCTACAGACATGTCAACTTAGGCTGTTATTAGGTAGAACATTCTACATCAGTTCTATGCTGCGTATTTCTATCTCAGTGAACATGCCCCTGGTGTTCGATGCTTGGTCTTTCCCTGTTACGGTAACAAACACGGCACCGTTGTTTTGGCAAGAATTGTCCTCTGCCGTTCCACAGCCACAGACAGATCTGAATGACTAAAACTAGTTTCACCTGAGAAAAGATTCAAATGCTGCAACGGCCCACAATGGAAACACATGCACTAACATCGTCTGGGACACCTTCAGAAAAACTATCGCTGTGTATTATTGTACACTGAACAGTTGAATCTAGCCAGGTTACAGTGCAACCATTGGTTGGGTTGTTCATCATGCTAACGTACATTTCAAATGTATAAGAGTTGCTAATCTTGTTCATGGTACTTATGGCACTCCTAAAACGGAGGAAAAGAAACATCTCAAATCAAAGCTGACAGACGGAATTAGGCTGGGTTCAAAACACTACACGCCATGGCCATTTGTCAATGTCACGGTCTTCACCTTCTACTCCCTTGAACATGCTCCAACAATTCTTTATGAGGAGGCTGCAATGAGGTTGGATTATCCATTTGAGAAATGGCCTATGACACTACAGTGACAGGAACTGACACACCACACACACACACCACACATAGCCAAACAAACGTGTGTGTATCTTCATGGGGACCAGAAAATAGAAATTGCATGCTCTAATCTTAACCATTTACCTAACCCTAATCTAATCCTAACCTCAATAAAATAACATGTATGCCTAAACTTTACCTAGATGTAATGCCTAACCTTAACCCTAAACTTAACCAACAAGACCTGGACCATAAAAGAAACCCCAATTCTAACTCTAAAATGAATCGTAAGTTTGACCCTGAACCTAAAACCTGAGCTGAAAATTGACTTTTGCCTCATGGGGACCAAATCTTTTCTGGTTTTACTATAATCATGAGGACATTTGGTCCCCATGAGTATAGTTAGACCTAAAACACAGACACACACACACTACTATCTTTGTGGGCCTCCCATAAAATATTCCCACTTTAAAAACAATTTAGCTTTCCCTTTCCATTAACCCCAGACTCCAAAATGACCTTTTCTCTCATGAGGACCGGCAAAATATCCCCAAGGCAAACACAGGTTTAATTCTCATCATCAACAGTCTCGCCTTTTCTACACACTTCAGGAAGTGTTTTAAAATAAAATAAACCATACATAGCACTCCTAAACACAGAGATCTCTAAAATAAATAACATGGTTGTCAACTGAATTAAATAGACACAGCTGTTGTTAAAGAGATAACTTCCACTCAGCTTTGAAATGAATAACTTGTGAAAGACTGTGTGCGATTAAAAACAGAGTTACGATCCTTTTAAAATAAGACATAGGGAATCACTGACCCACCTGTATGAGGTGTGAAATACATGTACAACAGATGTTTCTGATCAATGACAGATGAAGAGACTTAACAGTGTTGGACATCTGATGGTGGTTTGATCCCACTGTGGTCATTAGGCCTCCTGTCAAAAGCCCTGTTCACACCTGGTCCTAATGTGTAATTTACCCCGATCTTATCCACATTCTAATTGTCGAGTAATAAAAGACGCATTGTGATCAGAACCCATGAGTGTAAACAGACAAGATCAGGTTAAGATTGGGACAAAGGACCCGTTGAAACCAGCCACAGACAAACAGGGCTTTAAGAAAGAGTAGAGCAGCAACGTTAAATCTGATCAACTCCAAGCAGATCCGATCTCCCCCAGAGACACCGTCCAGATTGACTTAATGTACACACTCTCACAGACAGAGCACGTATCAATTCATCGGTGTGCATTCAGAGGAGTCTGTTAGCGCAGCATATGACAGCAGGTGAAAAGCATTAGCATGCTTGTTAGCATGCTCTCAGCTACGCTGCCACGTCTTCTACAGGACAACGACCAGGTCTGAACACAGCATCTTCCCAGAGTAGTGTACTTCACAGGGAATAGGATGCCTCTGATGCCTGACCACTGGTCTAGTAGGATTAGAAAGGAAGCCAATTGAAGATGTGAATACCGTCAGCCAGGGCCAGGCTAGTGTATTGGTACTTACTGAATAGTGAAGCTAAACTTACAACACGGACAGAGACAACAGCAACTAGAACCAAAAAGCTACCAGCAAAACATCTACAAAGTGCTTGGAACAAAAGTGTCAAGAGTTACCAGGCTCACAATTCAATCCTTCTTGTTGGATCCCAGCTTTTTGAAAAGCTTCTTCCCTTTGGAGAAGAAGCCTTTCTTTTTCTTCCCCGGGGGGGACGTGCCCCTCTGGTCTGCCCGGGAGGGGCTGTCCTCTTGGACGTGGGGTGGAGGGGTGCTGGGGGTGGCTTGTCTCGGGGCTGGGGTGGGGTGGATCGAGCCAGGGTCCGCGGAGGACGGATCCAGACGTTGGGTTGGTGTTGGGACTGGGCCACTCTGGCCTGTGTTTAGTGTTGTGGGGGGTACCTCCTCTGGTGTGGGCCGGTCCATCTGGGGGCTCGGGCTCACCTGGTGTTAAAACACAAACAGAGTTCGACAATATGACCCTCGGATGACGCGTGTTTGTTTATGCAATAAACCGACTGACATAACAGTCAGTCAGCAACGCAAAAGGTTAAAAAGGAATCTGGGAGTTCTGAAAAATCCCGGAAGCCAAGGGATACGGGAGAATGAGTACCAGTCTGTTTAGCCCTCGTTCCTGTCTGTCATGGAAACCTCTGAGTTTGCTAAATGGACTGGTACTTAGGCCAGTTGTTCAGAACTCTCAGTCCATCAGTCCACTAGCCTGGGCCTGTTCTTGTGAACACTGGGACCCAAAAGGCAGGAGACCACACATCTGAGGAGACTATTAAAAGTACAGGTAGGAAGGTACTGGTAGGGGAGTACTAGTTGGAAGGTACTGACAGGAAGGTACTGGTTGGAAGGTACTGGTATTGGTAGGAAGGTACTAGTATTGGAATTGGTTGGAAGGTACTGGTACTGACAAGAAGGTATTAGTGCTGATAGGAAGGTACTGGTATGAAGGTATTGGCACTGGTAGGGCATTACTGGTACTGGTAGGAAGTTCCCAGTAAGGTAAACAGCAGCACAGCAGGAGTAGGGGCACTAGTTACTAATACTCTGTAGGTGTTCCCCTCAGAGACACTTACGCTCAAGTCTTAAAGTGCACTGTTCGTTTTTGCTTCTGCAGAAGGCCATGCAGGAAACAGAAGGACAATATAAATGCAAAAACAGAACAGACATGATAGCCACAAAACCAAAAAGAAGTAGTGACCAGACCAGTGAATAAAAAAAAAAAATCATAGATTTACTAAATAAAACATGAAAGGCAGATCATCAGGAAAAGGGTCAAGAACACTAGCAGTATTCTGCAACATGCAACAGCTGGGGCTGAGGTAAACATCTAGCCATCTATTTCATGTTGTTCCTTGCTCTTGGTTTACTAGGCAGGGTATCTGTATAAAGACTGACCTATGCTTATGTAAAAATGGCTTTAAAAAATAAATGTGATTTTAACTGACTTAAGCAAAAACCAACAGCCTTTTTCAAAATGTGGACAGGAAAAATTTCTCAATTTGTCACTTATTTTTTACTACATTTGACAACAGTTTGGGCAAATGTTTGTCCCTGCTATATAGCTAATTCAGAAACATGCACACACACCACACAGCATTCTGAGTGTACCTGTGATTCTCTCCTGGGCTGGGACACAGGCTGGGGTGGAGGCTGAGGGTCAGAGGAAGGACATTTCCCAGCAGCCTCTGGGGCAGCTTGAAGGAAGTTAGATGGGACCAGGCCTTTGTGTCCATTTAGGTCGCCCTGCAAACCATACACAGCTCGTGTTTAACCTTTGACCCTAGTCTGTTCATCAGTTACGTATGTCAGTCATCTTCCACAGCATCAACAGAATATACACAGTAGCAGTTTAGACACACCTACTCATTCAAGGGTATTTGTTTATTTTATTTTTTTTCCCACGTTGTAGAAAGATAGTGAAGAGAGCAAAGAGAAAATAACTGAAGGACACAAATAATAATAAGAGACTTGCTCGAGCCAAGGAACACGATTTGAGATTGTCTTTGTGAGTGCTCTCAACCAGCATGGCCACCATCAAGGCACACCCAGCCAGCATGGCCACCATCAAGGCACACCCAACCAGCATGGCCACCATCAAGACACACCCAACCAGCATGGCCACCATCAAGGCACACCCAGCCAGCATGGCCACCATCAAGGCACACCCAACCAGCATGGCCACCATCAAGGCACACCCAACCAGCATGGCCACCATCAAGGCACACCCAACCAGCATGGCCACCATCAAGGCACACCCAACCAGCATGGCCACCATCAAGGCACACCCAACCAGCATGGCCACCATCAAGGCACACCCAACCAGCATGGCCACCATCAAGGCACACCCAGCCAGCATGGCCACCATCAAGGCACACCCAGCCAGCATGGCCACCATCAAGGCACACCCAACCAGCATGGCCACCATCAAGGCACACCCAACCAGCATGGCCACCATCAAGGCACACCCAACCAGCATGGCCACCATCAAGGCACACCCAACCAGCATGGCCACCATCAAGGCACACCCAACCAGCATGGCCACCATCAAGGCACACCCAACCAGCATGGCCACCATCAAGGCACACCCAGCCAGCATGGCCACCATCAAGGCACACCCAACCAGCATGGCCACCATCAAGGCACACCCAACCAGCATAGCCACCATCAAGGCACACCCAACCAGCATGGCCACCATCAAGGCACACCCAACCAGCATGGCCACCATCAAGGCACACCCAACCAGCATGGCCACCATCAAGGCACACCCAACCAGCATGGCCACCATCAAGGCACACCCAACCAGCATGGCCACCATCAAGGCACACCCAACCAGCATGGCCACCATCAAGGCACACCCTACCAGCATGGCCACCATCAAGGCACACCCAACCAGCATGGCCACCATCAAGGCACACCCAACCAGCATGGCCACCATCAAGGCACACCCAACCAGCATGGCCACCATCAAGGCACACCCAACCAGCATGGCCACCATCAAGGCACACCCAACCAGCATGGCCACCATCAAGGCACACCCAACCAGCATGGCCACCATCAAGGCACACCCAACCAGCATGGCCACCATCAAGGCACACCCAGCCAGCATGGCCACCATCACGGCACACCCAACCAGCATGGCCACCATCAAGGCACACCCAGCCAGCATGGCCACCATCACGGCACACCCAACCAGCATGGCCACCATCAAGGCACACCCAACCAGCATGGCCACCATCAAGGCACACCCAACCAGCATGGCCACCATCAAGGCACACCCAACCAGCATGGCCACCATCAAGGCACACCCAACCAGCATGGCCACCATCAAGGCACACCCAACCAGCATGGCCACCATCAAGGCACACCCAACCAGCATGGCCAAAACAATATTCTGCAGACATTTGTCATCCCATCTGGTTTGCACTTAGTGAGACAATCATTGGTTTTTCAACAGGAAAATGATCCAAAACACACCTACAGGTTGTGTAAGGGCTATTTGTAAGTGCTACATCAGATGACCTGGCCTCCACAATCACCTGACCTCAACCCAATTGAGATGGATGAGTTGGACCTCAAAGGGCTCAAATGCTCAGAATGTGTTGGAACTCCTTAAATGCATTCCAGGTGACAACCTCATGATGCTAGTTGTGAGAATGCAAAACTGTCATCAAGGAAAAGAGTGGCCACAGAACAATCTACAATATCAAATGATAATTTTGGAGATATTACATTAACCATGTGTAATTCCATAGTTTTGTTGTCTTCAATATTATTCTACAATGCGAAAAATAGTAACAATAAAGACAAAATCCTTGAATGAGTAGGTGTGTTCAAGCAAGCAAGTTTATTTATATAGCACAATTCGTAAATAGAAGTTATTCAATGTGCTTTACATAGAGAAAGAAAAACAGAATAAAAACAAATACTAGAATAAAAACCATAAAACACACCATAAATCATAATAATAAATAATAGAATAAGAAAATAGAAATATAAAAGCTGTCAGGCTAAGTGTGTGGTTATGTTGAAGTGCTCAGTCATATGCTAATGAAAAGAAGAGTTTTTAATCTGGATTTAAAAATGTATCCATTTGGGGCACATCTAAGATCTTCTGGTAATTTATTCCAGTGTGCAGCATAACTGCTAAATGCAGCTTTGCCATGTTTAGTTTGGACTCTGACCTGAGGTCTTGGAACTAAGAGCCCTGCTTGGTTTATATTCTTCAAACATATCAGAAATGTGAGCACTTACATAGAAGAAGCCATCATCATCCATGTCACCAAACACATAGATGATGTCCCCAGCACTGAAGGTCAGCTCAGCCTGCCGACAGCAAAGACCCTGATTACTACAACACCAAAGTGTCTTCCAACATGCAGCTCCATTAACACACACGGTACAATTGTCCATAACTAGAAAGGACATCACAATATTCCAGCAACAACTTTCTAAATTCATCAAAATGATTTGGTCCCGCCATCATAATGTGAACATACAGTCAAACCACGACCGAAGCATTCCGTCCCAGAGACCAGCTTGGCGCTCACCTCAATGTCGGCGTTGGGAGAACTCTCCCGAGGGTCGTAATCAAAGATGGCCTTCATCCGGCGAGCCGCGGAGCCCGCCACGATCGCTGTGGCGACGCCAGACTGGCTAGGATCTGTCATTCAAACACAGAAATACGGAGTCAGATATATGAAAATACTTCTCGACCCTTTTGGAGTGGCACACCTCGTTCATTTAGGTCTCTGTGTCAGTGTGGTTTCCCAGAACCATGCAGAGCCCAGCAACAGTCAGCAAATCACAGGGATAACAAAGGTTAACATGAGCAACAGAAATGGCCTCTGGGGATGATGTTCTTGGACTACTTCTTAACAGGCAAATTAATGTCACACAAAAAGCATCAGAACAGCTTATTCTGAGTTCACCCAGCGAACGGTCAGTTCAAAAGAGGAGATGCAGGAGTTTGTGAATTGAACTCAGAACAGGACATGACTCAGGGTGGGGACAAGAGAGGAGATGGAAGAGAGGAAATGAATTTGAAGGAGACGGTCGTGATGGTTATAGACAGGCAAACAGGAAATCAATACGTGGCTAATATCTGCCAGTTAGAATGCAGCAGTAATGATGATGTCACGCTTATCCTGTCTAATACGTGCAGGTATTGAGTTGGGGGCGGAGCTGTTAGAGAAAGGTTAAGAGAGGTGGCATCATGATGTCATGCCCAACTCGTCTAGCACATGCAGGCACCCTGGAGGCCCTTCACACTGACGGAGAAACAGACTGACGGTGCATCACCAACCTTGGCTGGAGCAGTCTAAGCTATCTTCCCACAATGCAACAGGCTCCACTGGAGGAGAAGATGGGGGCGGGGAAGGGAGAGAAGAGCAGTTGAAACTTTCACCCTGGACTCCCACGCCACAGAAATCTGCTGAAGGGAAGACGGCTCGTGGAGAGGACGCTGTATAAGCACCGATCAGAGTGAGCAAAACAATGTCAAGCACACAAGAAACCGTGTCTGATACGGTTCCGTTCATTCCGTTCGTGGCCTAATAACATGGCCGTCCTCCCCACTTACGCCACCAGCCGCCTTCTGAAACCCAGCTATGACATCACACGGCAGCAAACATAGCGGGACGATGGGACCAATCAGAGGGGATTCTGGAGGGGCGGGACTTCACAGCAAAAAGTAGCTTCATTTATCAAAGTCCCAGGCCCACTTTTTAAAAAACACACAACAAGCCACACATCTACGACAAATAATGGAATGTTTGACTTGTATGCTGCAAATTGGTACAAATCCCCCCTGATTGATTAGCAAGGAGTGAGTGAGAGACAGACAGAGGGAAAGCAGAGAGAGAGAGAGAGAGAGAGAGAGAGAGAGAGAGAGAGAGGGAAGGAGGGAGAGACCAAGAGGGGAGAGAGAGAGAGCAGCAACAGCGAGACACACCTTTCTTGGAGCGTCTGGGTTTCGGTGGTGGGACAGGGCGACGCGGAAGCTGTGCATGTGAGCGAGTGCCTTAATGGAGTTTTAGAAAGGGAAACCAAAATTCAAACCAAAAAGAACAGACAGAGACGCCAAATGGTGAAGAGGCAGACCAGACAGGAGACAGAATGAAGGCTGTGAAAAGCCATTTTTCAAAAGCACCCGATTATATTAACCAACCGACAGAACCAAGCCTGGGAGAGCATGGGGAAATGAAGGGGCTGAACATCACGGTGGATGGATAAACCAACATGTTGTTTCTAAGCTCCATCTAGTCAGTGTGTTTGCACCCGAACCCAGCGCTTCTTTTAACAGCTAAAGATTCTGCCGCTTCTTTGAAATGAGTTGCATGACACACAGTCGATGAAAAACCTATAAGACATTTGGGCTTGGCTCAAGCGGGGGATGATTACCCTAAAGCAGTCGGCAAACACAAACAAGCGCAAGACAAAACATTAAAACATACAAAGCATCTCAAAGGAGTGTCATTTGTTTAAGGTTTTAAAACATAAAACAACAAAATTACATGATTCATTTCAGACAGTTATCAGTAATTTCATCATTTAAAGTTACCAGTTAATAACAAAGAAAAGTGAATGGCCCTCATTTATCAAAAGTGCGTACACCAAATTTCCAGCGTACACCTGGCGTACACCCAAAACCACGGTGACTTTGAGATTTATCAATATGGACGTTGGCGTACGGCACTCAAATCCTACGCCAGCTCAGGAGGTGGTGTACACACGTTTTGAGTTAGTGCGGAAATGCGCATGTTGAGTTATATGTTCTCATCATTTATGTTATATTATGTTGTTTAATTATGATACTGACTGTTGTATACCCAAAATTGTGCAAGAGTTAATTGTGCGCATGTGTGAAGAGACGGGACTTTTATTGTGACCTGTCTCAAGTAAAAAATGTGTAGCCGTATACTCAGACCCTGCTGCTGTTCCCTCGTGCACTGATGTTATGCCAGTGCAGAGATGTAAACTGAAAATAAAACAGTATTAATAGTTATATTTGGAGTGATCTTTGGTGGATGGATGACAACAAAATATTGCACATGGACATGGCGGAGAGAAATGAAACCTTAACAGCGCAGAAAAGAAAATCCTAACGCACTGACAAACTAAAAGATGTGATATATTATGACCTACTGTAAAAAAAAAAAAAACATAATTACAAACTTCAGTGTTTATTTTTGTGCAACATGGACTTCAAGGTTTCATTTGTGTGACTTTACCAAAGCATTTGACTTGTATTCCTTCAGATGCGAGTCTGTGCGCTTTACATGACGTTTCAGGGTTAGGCCCGGCAGTTGCGCATGGACTGGGTTCAGTAATAAAAGGCTTTGAATTACCAAAATATAATTCAGACTGACAAAATAATAAAATTACATTCTTCTTCTTTTAGACAATAATAGAAATAATAATAACGACATTCTTCTTCTAAATAACAATAAACGTCATTGATAAATATCATGAAATAATAAGACGAATATTACAAATTGTCATGCAGTTATTAATGTGAATGAATAGTACTCCACATCACATCATCATCTTTTATTCCGCTTTTTAAACTGCCAAATGAAACAATTTTATTTCTTTCTACCTCCCTGGTGATCGTCTCAATCTCCACGTCAGAGAAGTTTCTCTTTTTTGCCGTCTTCCGTGTGTCCATGGCGTAAAATGAGGGCGTGGGGGAAGCGGAGACTTGAATATATAGGGGCGTGTTATTCCAATGACGATCGTTTTCAGCCGCGGCATTTATCAAGGGAAGGTGTTGCGTACACCTGGATTTTAAAGGTACGCACAGTTTCATAAATAAGCAAAATCTTACGCCAACATATACGCCCGTTTCTACGCAAGAATGATAAATGAGGGCCAATGTGTTCAAAGAACAGTTTCCCTTGACTAAGAAGCTGAAGTTGCAGTTCTGAGGATTTCCTCCAACAGCTATTTGTGAACAAGCACAGACTTTCACTGTCCTTTCATATAAATCACAGCTGCTTAACAAAGACTGGAAAGATGAGAGCAAAAACACAGCCAGTTCTGCCTCAGGTCACCTTACAAGTCCTACTGGGCATTTTGAATTGGAAGATGGGATTTCATTCAAAGAGATAACAAAGAACCTGCTAACAGGAGTGTTACACCATTTTGTCAGTTAAAATGCTAGGTCCAACCATGATTTGTCTTCCACATTTTACGCCATACAATTGAAGCTGAGCTGCCAAACTGAGCAATGAAGGTCAAATGCCTTGCTCAAGGAAAGAACAATATATAATTTTGTTGTCACTGCGCAGGCTACAGGATTTCGACTGAGGAATCTTTGGGTGACTGTTCAAATGGCAGCCCAAACAGGGGTGCCATTGGTCACTCGGACAGGATGAACCCTGTCGGCATTGGTCGTAAGACGTGCCTGACAACTGAGGAGCAGCGAGTAAAACAGGTTGTGCCTACCCATCCTGTCCATGCTGGCGGCGGTGGACAGGAAGCCCTGTCTCAGGAGCGTTTCCCTGGTCTCCTCGTCCTCCACCTGGATCTCCGAGACCATGTTGCACGGCACGTAACCATGGCGACCGTTGGACTCTCCGCAGTAGAACCCGTCCGGATCTTTGTCCCCGTAGACCTGGACACGGAGGATGGGGACATTGAACACAGGGACACAAGACGGCGGTAGCTGCGCTTCTCTCACTGCCTCGTGAACAGCAGAAACCATAGACAACACAGACAGTTACTGGCAGGCTAGACCCAAAAACCTAGTGTAAAGGATTTCACCACACCCTAAACCGACATGAACCTGGCTTCCCCAGAGGTTACCAGCACCCCCTAAACCGACATGAACCTGGCTTCCCCAGAGGATACCAGCACCCCCTAAACCGACATGAACCAGGCTTCCCCAGAGGATACCAGCACCCCCTAAACCGACATGAACCAGGCTTCCCCAGAGGATACCAGCACCCCCTAAACCGACATGAACCTGACTTCCCCAGAGGATACCAGCACCCCCTAAACCGACATGAACCAGGCTTCCCCAGAGGATACCAGCACCCCCTAAACTGACATGAACCAGGCTTCCCCAGAGGATACCAGCAACCCTAAACTGACATGAACCAGGCTTCCCCAGAGGATACCAGCACCCCCTAAACTGACATGAACCAGGCTTCCCCAGAGGATACCAGCACCCCCTAAACCGGCATGAACCAGGCTTCCCCAGAGGTCTCCCTACCTTGATGATCTGTCCCTCCTTGAAGGGCAGTTCCTCCTCAGCGGCGTCGGGGTTGGGGGACATGTTGACCGGGTCATAAGGGAACAGCGCCACGAAGATACGCACATCGTTTTCCCCCACGGGCTGTGCAGGCTCCATGCTCTCTGCATGACAACACCAACACAACACACAGTTAGCAGAGAACCAAATGATTTCAAACAGTCCGAAAGCCCCCTGGCTTTGCCTGATCTCTCTCGCTCACACACACACACACACACACACACACACACACACACACACAGTAGAGTTTACATCCAGTCCACCCTCACCCCGCTGTGAAATGGTGCAGCCCGGGGGCGTGTCCTTAAGTGAGGTAATCAAGCTAAAGCCTCGGGGCTAAGCCAGTCGGGCCTAAGCTGCTTGAGACAGAAACGTGCACTCATGTTCATGATCCTCAGTCACAGAGGAAGAGCAGAGGGGGGGGGGGGGTGAAGAAAAAGAACCCCAGAGCATGATCCTCTTCACTCCTCTTCATCCACGGATAACAGCCACCCCGGTCTCGCGGGGCTAAAACTCTCACCCAAGAGCTTAAGTGAAATTAAACGTGTTTCATTTGCCGACATGGCCTCAACATCTGGTCTGGAGTGTTATAGGCGCTTTGTCGTGTCGCTACAGTAACAGGATATTACATAATTGTCCCAGCCTGCCCGCGCGGCTAACAGCCTTCGGGGCCATAGTGATCAAAATGACTACCTCCAACAGTGGCTTCCAACCTATGGGCTGTGTCCAACCAGAAGTACCGCACTTTGAAAAAGAAAAGTGTTCAAGTAAAAATTACAACACACACTCCACCGTGAATACTGAGGTCTATAGAAGACGCCTGCTACAACAGCCCACCCATGAAGTGGCCCGCATGTTAGCCTGGACAAACTCCTGCACATTCTCCCTCCACATCTCTCATCAACGGACAGTTTCTGGCCACAGGCCTGCAGCTCCAACCCGGATGTCACGGCGTTGTTTGAGAAGCCCAGGAGGGTATCGGCCTCTGAGACACTCCACCCAGCGTGCCTGGCCGAGACGATCAAACCACAACCATTCCTAACGTTTCCCTGAATAGTAAGCGTACACCTCAACGCCCCTCCACCTGCTTTACAAAGAAAACTACAGCCACAAGTCTCATTGTCTTAGAAGCATTTTTGTTTGCACAGCCCTTTTAATTGAACTGAGTGACACAGAGAATAGCCAGCAAGACACCCCAGCTCTCCTGCAAGTGGAGCTTAGTTTCACTGCTGGCTAATCTAGGTTACTATTTTCATGGTTGTCTCTTCCCCCTGTCTCATGACATGACAAGCCATTTTGGAGTTAAGCTGGTTCTTAGCTCCCCAGCCGCTTTCTCACTCTGTCACCCCCCCCCGGCATAAAACAGGCTGGTAATCTGAATGACTCCAGCAGAGCAGACCAAGTGCCTGGGCAGTACCACTGTGTCTCCACTGTGAACAGCAGACACAGTATCACAGTCCTTCTGAGAGAGAGAGAGAGGGAGAGAGAGAGAGAGAGAGGGAGAGAGAGAGAGAGAGGGAGAGAGAGAGAGAGAGAGGGAGAGAGGGGGAGAGAGAGAGGGAGGAAAAGGCTACAAGACGATCACCCAGACAAATAATATTTCCAGTAGTGTGCAGAAGACTTAGGCACCTGAAAGTCAAACTAAAGTCATTTATTTGCATAGTAAGTGTTTATTTTAATATATATATATTCATTCATGTATTTACATATATTATATGCATATATTTTTTTATTAAAATCCCTACTACCCAAATAAATGGCCTTAGTTAGACTTTCAGGCATCTGAGACTTTTGCTCAGTACTGGACAGAAGAGAGGGAGATATCACCAATCTTTATAAGGAGGCAGAGAGAGGGTGAATATGAGAGGGTGAATATGAGGGGGTGAATATGAGGGGGTGAATATGAGGGGGGGTGAATATGAGGGGGGGTGAATATGAGGGGGGTGAATATGAGAGAGGGTGAATATGAGAGAGGGTGAATATGAGAGGGGGTGAATATGAGAGAGGGTGAATATGAGAGGGGGTGAATATGAGAGGGGGTGAATATGAGAGGGGGTGAATATGAGAGGGTGAATATGAGAGGGTGAATATGAGAGAGGGTGAATATGAGAGAGGGTGAATATGAGGGGGTGAATATGAGAGAGGGTGAATATGAGAGAGGGTGAATATTAGAGAGGGTGAATATTAGAGAGGGTGAATATTAGAGAGGGTGAATATGAGAGAGGGTGAATATGAGAGAGGGTGAATATGAGAGGGGGTGAATATGAGAGAGGGTGAATATGAGAGGGGATTGAAAACCATTGAAATTCTGACCTTTTAGCTGCCGTCTGACCTCTGTCCTGGTCCTCTTAGGAGAGACATCAGGCTGTCCGCTCCTCCCAACAGCAGCCTCCATTAACGGGTCTCTGCCATTCTCCTGGTCAACACATTTACACACATTTACCAACATGGGGACAACGCATTTACCAGCACGGGGACAACGCATTTACCAGCACGGGGACAACGCATTTACCAGCACGGGGACAAGGCATTTACCAGCACGGGGACAAGGCATTTACCAGCACGGGGACAACGCATTTACCAGCACGGGGACAACGCATTTACCAGCACGGGGACAAGGCATTTACCAGCACGGGGACAAGGCATTTACCAGCACGGGGACAACGCATTTACCAGCACGGGGACAAGGCATTCACCAGCACGGGGACAAGGCATTTACCAACACGGGGACAAGGCATTTACCAGCACAGGGAGACAACGCATTTACCAGCACGGGGGCAACGCATTTACCAGCATGGGGGCAACGCATTTACTAAATGGGGACAACACAGTTAATTGCCCTAAAATAGTCCTACTTTTACTAATCCTAACATTTAACCATAGCCTAAGCCTCGCCTGAAGCCTAACCATAACCTCAAGTAAAACCTAACCGTAACCTCAACGCATTTCCCAACACGGGGACAACGCATTTCCCAACACGGGGACAACGCATTTCCCAACACGGGGACAACGCATTTCCCAACACGGGGACAACGCATTTCCCAACACGGGGACAACGCATTTCCCAACACGGGGACAACGCATTTCCCAACACGGGGACAACGCATTTCCCAACACGGGGGCAACGCATTTACCAGCACGGGGGCAACGCATTTACCAGCACGGGGACAACGCATTTACCAGCACAGGGAGACAACGCATTTACCAGCAAAGGGAGACAACGCATTTACCAGCACGGGGGCAACGCATTTACCAGCACGGGGGCAACGCATTTACCAACAGGGGGACAACGCATTTACCAACATGGGGACAACGCATTTACCAACATGGGGACAACGCATTTACTAATAAGGGGGCAACGCATTTACTAAATGGGGACAACACAGTTAATTGCCCTAAAATAGTCCTACTTTTACTAATCCTAACATTTAACCATAGCCTAAGCCTCGCCTGAAGCCTAACCATAACCTCAAGTAAAACCTAACCGTAACCTCAACACATTTCCCAACACGGGGACAACGCATTTCCCAACACGGGGACAACGCATTTCCCAACACGGGGACAACGCATTTCCCAACACGGGGACCATGCATTTCCCAACACGGGGACAACGCATTTCCCAACACGGGGACAACGCATTTCCCAACACGGGGACAACGCATTTCCCAACACGGGGACAACGCATTTCCCAACACGGGGACAACGCATTTCCTAAATGGGGACAACACATTTCCTAAATAGGGACAACGCATTTACCAACGGGGGGACAACGCATTTCCTAAATGGGGACAACGCATTTCCTAAATGGGGACAACGCATTTCCTAAATGGGGACAACACATTTACCAACACGGGGACAACACATTTCCTAAATGGGGACAACGCATTTACCAACACGGGGACAACGCATTTCCTAAATGGGGACAACGCATTTCCTAAATGGGGACAACGCATTTCCTAAATGGGGACAACGCATTTCCTAAATGGGGACAACGCATTTCCTAAATGGGGACAACGCATTTCCTAAATGGGGACAACGCATTTCCTAAATGGGGACAACACAGTTAAATGCCCTAAAATAATCCTACTTTTACTAATCCTAACACTTAACCATAGCCTAAGCCTCGCCTGAAGCCTAACCATAACCTCAAGTAAAACCTAACCGTAACCTCAACGCATTTACCAACACGGGGACAACGCATTTACCAACACGGGGACAACGCATTTACCAACACGGGGACAACGCATTTCCCAACACGGGGACAACGCATTTACCAACACGGGGACAACGCATTTCCTAAATGGGGACAACGCATTTCCTAAATGGGGACAACGCATTTCCTAAATGGGGACAACGCATTTCCTAAATGGGGACAACGCATTTCCTAAATGGGGACAACGCATTTCCTAAATGGGGACAACGCATTTCCTAAATGGGGACAACGCATTTCCTAAATGGGGACAACGCATTTCCTAAATGGGGATAACGCATTTCCTAAATGGGGACAACACATTTCCTAAATGGGGACAACACATTTCCTAAATGGGGACAACACAGTTAAATGCCCTAAAATAATCCTACTTTTACTAATCCTAACACTTAACCATAGCCTAAGCCTCGCCTGAAGCCTAACCATAACCTCAAGTAAAACCTAACCGTAACCTCAATTATCTAACATTTACGCAAAATTTAACTTAGCCCATAAGGCCAAACCTTGAATTTAAAAGGGAGTGCCTACTCCTAAAGATAACCCTAACCAATTGCAGCTTTGCCCTTAACCTAACATTAAAGGCAAAAACATAATTTTTTCCGAAAATGAAAAATTTTAGGACATACTGCTCATTAAATATATATATATAATGGACGTTATATATAGTGAAGTCATTTCATCATTGATTATTAATTATTTCCTAATATACTATTGCACTAGAGGAAATATCATTACCAGCTAAATGCTGAATCCTGCATAAGGTTGCTAGCAAATATGAGACTGACACTTTAACACTTATCTATATTAGTACTTGTTCAGATTTATTTTTATATAATTTTTTATTCTACTGTATTTTTAAAGCCTGCACGGTTAAGGAGATTTCTGGATATCAAGCATTTCATTGCCAATAACGCTGTTGCTAATGTGTAATGACAAATGAACTTGAAGTCAAAAACACAGCCACACACACACACACCCCCAGAGATACACAGACACACACACACACAGACACACACACAGACACACACAGTCGGTTAGAGAGACAGCAGCACATGGACAGGAACGTAAGCTTAGGTTATAAGTAAGATACAGCAGTGCTAAACAGGTGAATAGTGACAGAGGGTCAGACAGACAGTCAAACAGTCAGTCAGTCAGTCAGGCGGATGGACACTAAGTGGATCGGGCACCAGCTAGAGACAAAGGCCTGGTAAAGTGGAGGAGAACCACAGGGTAAAGTGGAGGAGAACCACAGGGTAAAGTGGAGGAGAACCACAGGGTAAAGTGGAGGAGAACCACAGGGCACAGCCGTGAGAACACACCCATTCTGTGGCAGCAGCGTTGATGGCCTGGAGGGCAGGTTTCCCCCGGCGCTGCGCCCCCTCCACCCACCACTCAGAGCTCATCTGTTCCACAACCACCTCCCCTCGCTCCCCGGCGTCGTAGGGCGACGGCTCGTCCTCGTCCGTACCGTACTCCAGGTCGATCTCCATCACCGAGCCCACCGGGGACTTCACCGTGCGGACGGTCTTGCTGACCATGTAGGAACCCGGACGCGGCGCGTGGCCAGGGGCCTGTGACGTCAGCGCGGCGACCGCCATCTGACTCCGTAGCAGGGCCTCCCGTCGGAGCCGGTCCCCGAGCCCGCCCACCAGGGCCACAGTCTCCAATCCGCTGCCTCCCGCGCCACGCCGGGTCTTCTGGTGGGCCCGGCGCGCCCCCGTGTCTCCGCCATGTCCGGGGTGTAGACACCCCTCCTCGGAGGAGCTGAGGCCGTCTGAGTAGCGGACGGTGTGCCGGGGCCGGGCACCCGCCGCGGCCCCAAAACCACCCGGATGCCGGGGCAAAGGCTCTGTGGCTTCGGCTTGGACGCCGTGGTGATGGTGGTGTGGGGCGGGCTGCGGTTGATGCCGCGGCCTGTGGTAGTGGGGGTCATTTGGGTGGAGGTGCGTGCGGACAGGAGACGCTTGGGACTGCCTGGGGTAGCGGCCTTGGTTGTAGTCTCGGTCGAGGCTGTTGTCCTCTTCGTCGGTGACCTCAGGGATGCTGAACAGGTGCTTGTTGTAGTCGCGATGATGATTATGATGGTAGACCTCTGCTTCATGAGGTAGTTTCAGGATCCTCTCCAGAACCTCCTCGTCACTGTCCGGCACGTCCCACTGGTCCGACTGCAGGAATCAGGGGTCAAGGGCCACCGGGGGGGTGTAACATGACGAAGGTACCGGGGTCGGATCGTTTATACAAGTCAGGAAGGAAGTGGAGGTAAGGTGGATGGGTACAGTGAAGGGCAGAAGGGGGAGTTACAGGTACAGAGGAGAGGAGTACAAACGAGACGCAGAAAGGAAAAGAAAATAGAATCATAATGGTGAGTGAATTAAAGAGTGAAAGAGAAAGAAAAATGAAGTAAACGTAACAAAAACAGAAAGCCCCCTCCTCAGCCAGATCAGTTAAACGTGAGTGTTGGGCCGTGTGTGTGTAGATGTGTGGGTTTACAGTGGGGAGAACAAGTATTTGATACACTGACGATTTTGCAGGTTTTCCTACTTACAAAGCATGTAGAGGTCTGTAATGTTTATCATTGGTACTCTTCAACTGTGAGAGACGGAATCTAAAACAAAAATCCAGAAAATCACTATGTATGATTTTTAAATAATTAGTTTGCATCATCTACCAACCAGTAAGAATTCCGGCTCTCACAGACCTGTTAGTTTTTCTTTAAGAAGCCCTCCTGTTCTCCACTCATTACCTGTATTAACTGCACCTGTTTGAACTCGTTACCTGTATAAAAGACACCTGTCCACACACAATCAAACAGACTCCAACCTCTCCACAATGGCCAAGACCAGAGAGTGTAAGTGTAAAGTTGTAGACCTGAACAAGGCTGGGATGGGCTACAGGACAATTGGCAAGCAGCTTGGTGAGAAGGCAACAACTGTTGGCGCAATTATTAGAAAATGGAAGAAGTTCAAGATGACGGTCAATCTCCCTCGGTCTGGGGCTCCATGCAAGATCTCACCTCGTGGGGCATCAATGATCATGAGGAAGGTGAGGGATCAGCCCAGAACTACACGGCAGGACCTGGTCAATGACCTGAAGAGAGCTGGGACCACAGTCTCAAAGAAAACCATTAGTAACACACAAGGTCCCCCTGCTCAAGCCAGCGCATGTCCAGGCCCGTCTGAAGTTTGCCAATGACCATCTGGATGATCCAGAGGAGGAATGGGAGAAGGTCATGTGGTCTGATGAGACAAAAATAGAGCTTTTTGGTCTAAACTCCACTCGCTGTGTTTGGAGGAAGAAGAAGGATGAGAACAACCCCAAGAACACCATCCCAACCGTGAAGCATGGAGGTGGAAACACCGTATTGAGGGGAGGATGGATGGGGCCATGTATCGCGAGATCTTGGCCAACAACCTCCTTCCTTCAGTAAGAGCATTGAAGATGGGTCATGGCTGGGTCTTTCAGCATGACAACGACCCGAAACACACAGCCAGGGCAACTAAGGAGTGGCTCCGTAAGAAGCATCTCAAGGTCCTAGAGTGGCCTAGCCAGTCTTCAGACCTGAACCCAATAAAAAATCTTTGGAGGGAGCTGAAAGACTGTATTGCCCAGCGACAGCCCCGAAACCTGAAGGATCTGGAGAAGGTCTGTATGGAGGAGTGGGCCAAAATCCCTGCTGCAGTGTATGCAAAACTGGTCAAGAACTACAGGAAATGTATGATCTCTGTAATTGCAAACAAAGGTTTCTGTACCATATATTAAGTTCTGCTTTTCTGATGTATCAAATACTGATGTCATGCAATAAAATGCAAATTAATTACTTAAAAATCATACAATGTGATTTTCTGGATTTTTTTTTCTGTCACTCCTATGAAAAAAATGACAAACTTCTAAATGCTTTGTAAGTGGGAGAACCTGAAAATTGGTGTATCAAATACTCCCCACTGTACATGTGTGTGGGTACAGACGTGTGTGTGTGTGTATAGACGTGTGTGTGTTTACCCTGTTAGCTCCAGTAGTGTACCCTCGAGGCAGGGCAGACCCAACAGGGTCAGAGTAGAGGTCGTCCTCCTCTTCCTCCAGGATATCAGACAGGTCCGAGCCTCTACTGGCTTCTGCTGCCCCATACGGAGTCTCCCCCAGTCCACCAGCATAACCCTGATACACAGGACATGAAAAACAGTTACGGTTAGAGACTGAATTTTTACACTCTTTTGTAATACATGGTATTAATCATTGTCCTACAAAACATACCCAGAATAATTAGTTAAGCAATACACCACAATCAAAAAGTAAATGTGCTATCACACAGTCTCTATCTTCAAAGCCTCTATCACACAGCCTCTATCCTCAAAGAGCTCTAGCCTGAATCATCCTCTTAATAAAGAGGTTCTGATCCCTACAGCAAAGATCAGATCTACAGCATTTACTGCTTAATCTGTCAACCCAGACCGACGACGGGTGATCCAATCCTGGAGCTGTGTCTGAGGGCATCGTCTTAGGACTAAAGCACAGAGAGCCAAAGAAGACCCAGGGAAAGCTCACTCAGTAAACATTCTCATAGTGGTATCTGCGGCTCGCTCTGCGCATGCTGCATCTGCCACGGAAATGGACTATGACGTGAAGCGGTAGCATCAACTGAAACGGAGTATGACGTGAAGCGGTAGCATCAACTGAAACAGAGTATGACGTGAAGCGGTAGCCTCAACTGAAACTGAGTATGACGTGAAGCGGTAGCCTCAACTGAAACGGAGTATGATGTGAAGCGGTAGCCTCAACTGAAACGGAGTATGATGTGAAGCGGTAGCCTCAACGGAAACGGAGTATGACGTGAAGTGGTAGCCTCAACGGAAACAGAGTATGACGTGAAGCGGTAGCATAAACTGAAACGGAGTATGACTTGAAGCGGTAGCCTCAACAGAAACGGAATTGCATTTCCATCAGCAGCATGTCAGATATTGAGATAACGGAGATTACAAGACTACACTCACACACATGGCCACAACACACAGTATATGAACAGGTCTGCTCGAGGAGAAATACAGCTTTGTGCTTAGTCATCTCAGTTCACATGTAAACTGACCAAAAAACCATGCTGTTTACCACCAACATGTACATAATGTCACAGAGTCTGCAGTAACCTTCGCTGTGTCATATCTACAAAAGAAAATTCCAAAGCTAACATGGCCACAGGACACAAAGCACCGCTCCCCTGGGCTAATCAGGGTCATTTTGTAAAGGCTGGACCTCTATGACAAGATACCTTGTTTAACCAAGTTTGGTCTAAATCATGCCACTGGTGTCAGATACTGAATGGGTTGGAAAGACTATGCATGTTTGCCAAATCACTCAAACAGATCAAGATACACCCGCTACTGAGTGGCTCATTTTGATGTTCTGGCAGATGTTCCTCTCGAGGTTTCTTCAAAAATGTTGGCCCCTCTCAGGTTTTTTTTCCTAGCCACTGTGCTTCAACACTGTTGTTGCTTGCTCCTTAGGGGTTCAGGCAGGGTGTTGTGTAAAGCACTTTGCGACAACGGGCTGTTGTATGAAGGGCTTTATAAATAAATGTGATTAATTTGATCAATGTTCAGTTTTGAAAGTGTTTGCAAGGCAGGGAGCCAAGTGTTTTACAAGATGAATATCCTTAACCAATTTATTAGCATTTATTTGGCAGACCATGCCAGCACGAATGCTGGTTTGTCGAAAGCGGACATTTGTGGTAATATTGTGGTGAGCAACATTTGCCTATAGAAGTGGTAAATTTTTAGTCAAAGGACACTGAACTAATTTATGGAAAAGACAGAGGTGGAAAAAGTACAATGTAAAAGTACTCTGCTGTGTTCACCAGTTATGGGAATATCCTAAGGAAGAGCTAAATGACCAGGTAAACAGAGATCATAACTAACCAGTGACCTTAATTGATTATTTACACTCTCCCTCTTTATTTCATTAATCACTGGTTTTTAACTCCCTTTATCTGGTTATTAAGATCTTAATTAGATAATTCCCTAAAGTGGTGAACAAAGCCGAACACAGTTGTGCACTTGTACTTCACTTTTTACACCTCTGGTAATAGATTTGAGAACTCTAAGGTAAAACAGGACAAGGGGAAGAGACGTTGCACAGACAGCATTATTGCTTGTTTTAGCGCCACCTTCAAACCAATCAGTGGAATTTTGGTGGCATAACAAGTCGTTCATCCAAATTTAATCACACATACTGTGAAAAATCCTTAGTCCCCTACCCAGGATCAACATTGGGGACAACTAACTAACTAACTAACGAACCAACCAACCAACCAACCAACCAACCAACCCACCCACAAACCAACCAACCCACCCACAAACCAACCCACCCACCAACCCACCCACAAACCCACCCACAAACCAACCCACAAACCAACCCACAAACCAACCCACCAACCAACCCACCAACCAACCCACCAACAAACCCACCAACAAACCCACCAACAAACCCACCAACAAACCCACCAACCAACCCACCAACAAACCAACCAACAAACCAACCAACAAACCAACCAACAAACCAACCAACAAACCAACCAAAAAACCAACCAACAAACCAACCAACAAACCAACCAACCAACCAACCAAACCAACCCACAAACCAACAAACCAACAAACCAACCAACCTTTGGCTGCGTGTCGAAGCCGGTGTCCTGCTCCTGCTTGAGGAACTCATCCATGGACACTAGGCGTGCAGTCGACCGTTCAATGGAGTAGTCTGGTTCTGACTCCAGGGGAGAGGGGGCTTTAGGGGGCCGGAGAAGGTGGGTCCCTTGGTGGTCGCCTGTGGGGTCCACGGGAGCCTTGGTTGGGCTGGGATCGGGCTCGGGGGTGGAAAGGATGGCACGGGAGTAGTCATCCACCGGAAGGAAGTCTGTGATTGACATAACGCTACGTGGAACCCCGGGACTCCCGGTGTCTGCTCGGCTTATCTCCTCTGACGCCGCGGGCCCTGGACCGGGGTTAGGGTTGGTTGGCAAGGTCGCACCCACCTGGGGAACAGACAGCAGTCATTACGGACACATTACCTTACATGACAGTTAACAGAGTGAATGAGTTGGTGGGTTCTAGAGTTCTAGACGAGTGTTCTGGGGCACGTAACACTGTTGAACATACCGTGTTGATGTGAGCGGCTAATGGTAGCATTGTCTGATAGGCCGGCGCTATTGGCGGTGACATCATTGCCTCATACGTTGACGGTACTGGCGCTAACTTGGCCTGATAGGCCGGCGCTATTGGCGATGACACAGTGGCCTTGTGCACTGCCAAGGCGGTCCGAGTGGGGTCCGGAGACTTCGCTAAGGGGTTAGCCCAGGCATCCACGTAGGAGGCGGGGCGCGGAGAGGAGGCCTCTGTGTGGAGGGCGTGGACCGGGGGAGAATTGGCAGACGGCAGCCCTCTGCTGGGGGCCGCGGCTTGTGCGACATCTGCCGGCGGAGGGGCCGCGGCGTAGGGCAACATGGAGACTTTGGCAGCTGAGTTCCCGTGGGAATGTGGTTGGGGCTGAATGGGTGGTGAAGAGGTCAGGAAGGGCGGTGACTGGTGGACGGGGGGTGACCGGTGGACAGGGGGGGGCTGATGGACCGGGGGCGTAGAGGAGCAGGAGGCAGAGGCCTGGCCCGTCATGACGACGGCAAGCTTGGTGGGCACGTTGACCGGCAGTGAGTCGGCAGACTCGCCGTGGGCGGACGTGGTGCGCACGGTGAGCTCCTGGGCCGCCATCAAAGACTGGATCTGAGACGGGCCCATCAGGGCACTGCCCGCCGTGGGGGACGACACCTCCAACACCTGGGGGGAGCAGAGGTGAAGGGTCAGCAGGGTCTTTAGAGGACAGAGCCCCTTACACGGAACACTGACAAAAACACGCATTCAAAACGGCATACTGTGAAAGCAGGTCTCTCTGCACTCAAAAGTGAAAGCGCTCGCCTTTTTGCTGTCGGCGTAGATGGTGTATCCAGTGACACGGACCCCGTTGGAAGACCCGGCAGCATCGATGGTGACCGGTAGCCAGCTGATGAGGGCGATCCCTGGGGAGGGACCCTGCTCCAGCTGCACGTCCAGAGGAGCGTCAGGAGGGCCTGCAACAGGAGGCGTTAAACAGGAAGGCGTTTCATGAATCACCGCCGACCAGAGACTCGTTTAAACGGACATTTCAGGATTTGTGACAGTTATTCTACTTGCGTGTATTTTGTTGACGGCAAGTGCCATAACTGTAAGTCTGAGGAAACAGATTTTAAGTCTGTATCTCTCCCTCACATCTCCAGTAAGTCTCCCTCACATCTCCAGTAAGTCTCCCTCACATCTCCAGTAAGTCTCCCTCACATCTCCAGTATCTCTCCCTCACATCTCCAGTATCTCTCCCTCACATCTCCAGTATCTCTCCCTCACATCTCCAGTATCTCTCCCTCACATCTCCAGTATCTCTCCCTCACATCACCAGTATGTCTCCCTCACATCTCCAGTAAGTCTCCCTCACATCTCCAGTATCTCTCCCTCACATCTCCAGTATCTCTCCCTCACATCTCCAGTATCTCTCCCTCACATCTCCAGTATCTCTCCCTCACATCTCCAGTATCTCTCCCTCACATCTCCAGTATCTCTCCCTCACATCACCAGTAACTCTCCCTCACATCACCAGTAACTCTCCCTCACATCACCAGTAACTCTCCCTCACATCACCAGTAACTCTCCCTCACATCTCCAGTATCTCTCCCTCACATCTCCAGTATCTCTCCCTCACATCTCCAGTAACTCTCTCCGCCGTGTCGTACCGGCAGCCAGCGTGGTAAAGGTGGTGGTGGCTGTCTTGTGGTCCCGCCGCTCCGGGGGCAGCTCCCAGGGGGTCAGATGAGGCCGAGCCTCCACCCTTACAGTGTAGTGCTGGTTGGGGGTGAGGTCACTGAGGCTGAGGGAGTAACTGCTGGCCTTCACCAGCTCCACCTCCACCTCATTCAAGGACACAATGTGCACATAGTTACTGTTGCTGGGCAGCCAGGCCACGCTGGCCGAGGTGGCCGTGACCCGGTCGACCCGGAGCTCTGTCGGTGCCACGCACACGTCCCTACCCACCAGCATGGAGCAGCGCAGCTGGTCCGAAGTGCCGCGCTCCGTCAGGCTCTGCACAGACACCCGGTAGGCCTTGAGGTTGACGTCCAGCCTTTCCAGGACGGCCTTGGTCTGGGAGCCAAAGGGAACATTGAGCCGCAGCTCCTGGTCCACGTACACGTTGTAGCTCCACACGTTTCCCCAGCCGGCCGGCACCAGCGGCCCGTCCCAGCCGATGATGATGCTCTTGGCCAGCTGCTTGATGAGGGTGAGCTTGCGCGGGTAAGGCACTGTGTCCAGCCCCACCTCCAGGTCCAGGTCCAGACCGTTGGTGAGGGGGGCCGGGGAGAGGAGGGCCGGGAGGTCGGGCTCCGAGGGGGCGGGGATCTGCTCCCCTGGGTGGACCGAGACGGGACCCGGCGCCGAGGCTGCGTACGTGGGGTCGGTCCTCTCGGAGGTTCCGGGGCCCCCCGGGCGGACGCGGTGACTGACGCTGTGCAGGCTGCTGTCCAGCAGGGAATTGTGGGAGATGTCGGTGCCCTCCGGAAGGTGGGCGCTCATCATGTCGTCGTCTGAAACGCGCTCCACGAAGTTGGAGGGAACCAGCCCTCTCCGTCCGTCCATCAGCTCTCCTGCAGAAACACAGAGACAGAGTTACTTGTGTCAGTGTTTAAACTGCTATGAAACAAGCGTTACGGGAGGAGGCTCACCTTCATAGAAGCCGTCGTCATCCATTCCACCATAAACATAGATGTACTCCCCAGCAGTGAGGGGCAACTCCACCTCCGGGTTGTCATTGGGGCCATCATATGGGTTATAACTGAAAGATCAACCCAGTGGGGCAATAACGTGTTACAGAAAACACTGCATTGTTACAGGAAACATTTGTGGGAAATGGCTACCAAAAAAAACCGTCAACAAACATCCAAGATGAACCAATCACGGAAGGGATGCCACATGGGTCATCACAGGGTGACAGGCCTTTACCTGTATCTGGCGATGAACACCTGCAGCTTGGCCACTCCTCGGAGGGCTGTGTAAGGTGCCGGGGACACGTCAATGTCCAGCTCCTCCACCTCGCTGGCCGTGTCAACCTGGCGACAGTGACAGTTGACAATGAAGCCTCTGGCAGCGTGAAGGGAAGAGCGGGGCGCTAGTCATGACCAGGCCCGGCCATTCCCACCGGGATCAAATATTCATCCCTCAAAATGTATGCACTCACTGGGATGTAAGTGGCTTTGGATAAAAGCTCCCGCTAAGTGGTATGTTTTTATTGGAACCTTGAGCCGCAGGCAGGCCAAAATGGCCCCAATCCCCGGCCAGTTCCCCGGCTAGATCAATGCCTTCCGAATCGCAGCAGACCAGGGCCAAATTACAGGGGCCGTGTGCAAAGTGGATTGGGACCCCAGCCACTAACAAGCTGCTAATACAAAATGTTCTCTTTAAAAATGCGCCCTTTAATACCACACAACGTCCATGACCTGACTGCTGAAGTTTCCTTCTGGCTAATACCGCGGGAGACGGCCAATGCTAACTTTGGCCGGCTGGATGACCCTACTCCCTACTGATGCAACACGTTGTGACCAGGGCTGATGGGGTGTGATACACCTGTTGACAGAAACACACTCGCCGATGTAAGCGTAACCAAGTGAAGCTACTCGTTAGCTGTCAGGCCACCTGTCTAATCACAGGACCTGAACGATACCCAGCATGTAAACACAAGATACATGGATCATTATTTATAGCCCCCTGCCTGGGAAAAACCTTTTAAGGATAATCACTTACAACTACTACAATCTTCATAATCCACAACAGAATCCACGGCAGTGGGATTATCTCACTAAATATGAGCTTTAGGGAGCAGGCCACCCAAGCCTGGATGCATGACAGGGAATGGGGGCCGAAATGTGCTCTCCCTGTTGTTGTTTTGTGACAAAGGGATATTCAAGTAAAAGTAGAGAGCACGAGGTGTTTGTAACAGGAATCAAACAGAACTGGTATTGAACAGGAGAGGGTAGAAATGCAGGGACTAAAACATTTCAACCAAGGATTACACACCTTGACATGCTGTATGAGAGAAGACTCAACGAGCCACTCTCAACAGTCGTACTCATCATTGTGTTGTTGGTTTTAGCCTAGCAGGTGGCCGGAAAAAGTGAGTGATGTGTAGGAAAAACAGGCTAATGAAGTTTTGAACTCTGTCCTCATCTCCAGGGGGTTTGAATGAGACATGATACATGCAAGAGGTTTGATCTTGACAGATATTTCAGCTCCACCGATTGAAAACAGCATAGCAGTTACTGTCAAGGCTGCCCTATCTAGACACTTGTGTGTTGCAATTTACTGAGTCGTGTGTGTAGACGTCTGTTCGCTACCGTATGCAAGTCAAACCAAAACCGAAAGTAACATACTAAGGAAATCGGAAATCATCATCTGGCCTTCGCATGACGAAGACCAGACAAGGGCCTGACAGAAACCACAAGTCTAATTTTGAAGTTAAACTGGAAACTCTCCACACCAGAAGAACTGTGACCTAGATGACGGGAAAAGGCCCCGACCCTTCTCACCTCATGTGGCGTGGGGCTTGTCCTGCAAGGGCTGTGGTGCGGACTGGGGTGGGACTCGGCCGACTTGGGGGAGAGGTGGGTGGTGTCGGGGGCCGACCTGGGGGTGCTGGAGGACTTGGTCAGGCTGATGGAGGGCAGCTCACGGTGCTTGGTGGTGGGGGAACGGGTGAGACCCGCGGCGTGAGGGGTGGCGCCCATCCGGAGAGTAGCAGCCACGTCTGGAGTGGAGAGGGAAGACAATCACCTGACACACCTCTTTTTTTTGATTGTCGGGTTTAGACATGAGGATGGCGGAGGAGGGTGAAAGGAAATATTGGACTGTCAACCCGGAGTCCTTGCTTCTGCAAATAGAAACACCATAGCCAGAAGCTCCTTTCCTCTGTCTGTTGTGAATCAGAAACATCCAACTCCTTTCCTGTATATCTGCTGTGAGCTGCCAGTAAATATACACCACCACCAAAGACAATGTCCTTGTTTTCAAAAGAAATGCTATTTTTGTCCATTAAAATAACATCAAATTGATCATAAATAAAGTGCAGACATTGTTAATGTTGTAAATGACTTTTTGTTGCTGGAAACAGCAGATTTATTTTATGGAATATCTACATAGTCATACAGAGGCCCATTATCAGCAACCATCACTCCTGTGTTCCAATGGCACGTTGTGTTTGCTAATCCAAGTTTATCATTTTAAAATGCTAACTGATCATTCGACTCTTTTGCAATTATGTTAGCACAGCTGAAAACTGCGATTAAAAAAGCAATGAAACTGGCCTTTTTTAGACTAGTTGGGTATCTGGAGTATCAGCAATTGTGGGTCTAATAACAGGCTGAAAAACTGCCAGAAACAAAGAACTTTCTTCTGAAACTACTCAGTCTATTCTTGTTCTGAGAAATTAAGACTATTCCATGCAAGACATTTTAGAGAAACTGAAGAGCTCATATGCTGTGTACTACTCCCTTCAAAGTACAGCGCAAACAGGCTGGAGTGGGAGGCCCCAGAATAGAAACAGGAGTGGGAGGCCCCAGAATAGAAACAGGAGTGGGAGGCCCCAGAATAGAAACAGGAGTGAGAGGCCCCAGAATAGAAACAGGAGTTGGAGGCCCCAGAATAGAAACAGGAGTGGGAGGCCCCAGAATAGAAACAGGAGTGGGAGGCCCCAGAATAGAAACAGGAGTGGGAGGCCCCGGTGCACAACTGATCATGGTTAGTCTCTCCTCTGACCACTGTGGCTAGGTACTCACCACTGCTGACTGGGACCACCTCAAAAGCCTTTCCACTTCAGAGATGCTTTGACCCAGTTGTCCAGCCGTAACAATTTGGCCCTTGTCAAAGTCACTCCGTTTTTTACTCCTGGCCATTTCTCCTGCATCCAACAAGTTGACTATGAGAACTGATTGTTAACTTACCATTGACACCTTGACATGACACCTGTGAGTGGTCATACTGTTTTGGCTCATCATGACATATCTAACAAATATATACAGTGGGCAGAACAAGTATTTGATACACTGCCAATTTTGCAGGTTTTCCCACTTACAAAGCATGTAGAGGTCTGTCATTTTTATCATAGGTACTCTTCAACTGTGAGTGATGGAATCTAAAACAAAAATCCAGAAAATCACAATGTATGATTTTTAAGTAATTAATTAGCATTTTATTGCATGACATAATTATTGATACATCAGAAAAGCAGAACTTAATGTTTGGTACAGAAACCTTTGTTTGCAATTACAGAGATCATACGTTTCCTGTAGTTCTTGACCAGGTTTGCACACACTGCAGCAGGGATTTTGGCCCACTCCTCCATACAGACCTTATACGGTGCATTCGTCCTGTCCCCTTTGTAGAAAAGCATCCCCAAAGAATGATGTTTCCACCTCCATGCTTCACGGTTGGGATGGTGTTCTTGGGGTTGTACTCATCCTTCTTCTTCCTCAAAACACAGCGAGTGGAGTTTAGACCAAAAAGCTCTATTTTTGTCTCATCAGACCACATGACCTTCTCCCATTCCTCCTCTGGATCATCCAGATGGTCATTGGCAAACTTCAGACGGGCCTGGACATGCGCTGGCTTGAGCAGGGGGACCTTGCGTGTGCTGCAGGATTTTAATCCATGACGGCGTAGTGTGTTACTAATGGTTTTCTTTGAGACTGTGGTCCCAGCTCTCTTCAGGTCATTGACCAGGTCCTGCCGTGTAGTTCTGGGCTGATCCCTCACCCTCCTCATGATCATTGATGCCCCACGAGGTGAGATCTTGCATGGAGCCCCAGACCGAGGGAGATTGACCATCATCTTGAACTTCTTCCATTTTCAAATAATTGCGCCAACAGTTGTTGCCTTCTCACCAAACTGCTTGCCTATTGTCCTGTAGCCCATCCCAGCCTTGTGCAGGTCTACAATTTTATCCCTTATGTACTTACACAGCTCTCTGGTCTTGGCCATTGTGGAGAGGTTGGAGTATGTTTGATTGAGTGTGTGGACAGGTGTCTTTTATACAGGTAACGAGTTCAAACAGATGCAGTAATACAGGTAAGGAGTGGAGAACAGGAGCGCTTCTGGTCTGTGAGGTCTGTGAGACCCGGTATTTTTACTGGTTGGTAGGTGATGAAATACTTATGTCATGCAATAAAATGCTAATTAATTATAAAGAAATCATACAGTGATTTTCTGGATTTTTGTTTTAGATTCCATCTCTCACAGTTGAAGTGTACCTATGATAAAAATTACAGCCCTTTACATGCTTTGTAAGTAGGAAAACCTGCAAAATCGGCAGTGTATCAAATACTTGTTCTCCCCAAAGTATGTAAAACTATTTTATTTGACACTGTTCCCCCATATTTCTCCTCAAATAATTGCTATCTAATTTGTGATTGCGGTCTTGCTTCATCACAGCAACTGCCAATGGATTCAGGACATTCAATGCCGAAATACATGTCTTCAACTGGACCAAAATATGCTAGCAATTCTAGACCTATAGACAAACACCTCTCCTGACAATTTGCGCTTTTGCAGAGGAAAGGGAGGGGTGATAATTATGCTTACAATCAGAGCTCTAGAGACGTGGACCTCGGAGCCGAAACATTTATGCAGGGGTTCAGGTGTTATGGGAAGGATGTGAAGGTTGTGAGGGCAGGCCCTCCGTGGCTTATTGTGCCTTTCCTGTCTCCACTGGTCAGTGTGCTTAAGGTCACGACCCTGAGCACAGCAACACACATACAGAGACCACAAACTCCCCGTTGGGGACGTCTCAGTGTGCACCTGCAGCTGTTCCCGGCCTGTGCGTCTTGTGAAGGATTTCACTGGTGTCAAAGGTCATATGACAGCTCACTGCGAGACCTACAGAATCATAACCAGAGGGACTGTGGTTGTGTGCGCTGCCAACTCAGGTCAGAGGTCACTCGAACAGGAAGGTGCCCGTGCTCACGGCAGCACTGACAGTTACAGTGACCCCTGACCTATAGGAGCTGTACCCGGACAAGGTAGAAAGGAGTCAAAGGGGAGAGCGTCTCCCTCCTCCACACTCCAGGTCTCCTGATCGCCCCGAGAGGTAATACTGTCCCACCTGGACCTAGATTAGAACACAAGCAGCATCTGCCAGAGATGGAGGGACAGACAGAGGGATGGAGCGACCGATAGAGGGATGGAGCGACCGATAGAGGGATGGAGCGACCGATAGAGGGATGGAGCGACCGATAGAGGGATGGAGCGACTGATAGAAGGCATATAAACGACTCCAGTGGGGGTTTGAAGGGATACTTCTCAAAGCAGCTGTATCCAGGATTACAAAATGTGATGTTGCCACCAGGGTCTGCGTCAAAGCGAGTGGGTCACGAGGAATCCAGTTAAAACCTGATCATGTTGATTTCCAAAGTAACGCCACCCTCCACTGCATAGGGACTTACAGGTGAGCAACAGGTGAGCTGTGGGAGCCCACAGGGATAAACTGTGCCGAAGGGGATCAGGATGAGCGAGTGACACAAGACGCTGGGTTCAAGCAAAGGCCATGACGGCAATTTTTGGGATTACGGATGTCGACGGGAATTCACTCAGCGTGCATCACTGTCAGGACGGTGAAGGCGATCGCCATGGTTACCTCTCTCCCCGGCAAGGCCCACCCCATTGGTCAGATGGCAGAGGGCGGGGTTAGTGAGAAGGGCAGAGCTTGACAGGTCCAGTTTTCCGGCCTGCAGCCTGAAGGTCTCCAGCTCACGGCTGAGCAGGCCGAACTGCTCACTCTGACTGCGACATTTATCCTCCAACTCCCGCACCTTAGACTGAAGAGAGCAGAGAGAGAGAGTTAGAGGAGAGACACACACACACACACACACACACACACCACACACACGGCTAATGAAAGACCACGACCTAACGAAAGAGCATTTGTGTGGTGGCCTTTCAACCATCTGCCGTTTCGGAATTATTTCACTAGTATATGATAACCAGTAACCTTGTTCATTACAAACGTGCCGAAACACTTAAGACTCATTTCGGATCATTTCAAGAGACGACTGAGGCATGTAAAGGGGAACGTGGAGAGTAATACATATAAGGAGGTGTTGGTTTCGAGGGAGAGGTGACTAACAGACAGAATCTGAGCGCAGGGTTGTGCACGGCGCCAGACACACATGATGCTAATCGCAGTCAGAACGCTCCACAGGTTTACACCATCAGCCCAAGGCCTCTTCTCTATGAGCACAACTTCCGGCTGTGGGGGGGGTTTCCTGGAACTGACGTGACCCAAGGCGCACACCCATGCTCGCACGCACACACACACACACACACGCACGCACACGCCCCCACACACACACACAACTGCTGAAACTCTAACACGAGTCGACGTGAGTGATTACAGAGAATCTCCGACTGTATGACAGATCCTCAAAACATAATCTACAACTATAAATCAAATCCCTGTTGAGAGAGAGGCCCCACTACATCAGCAATGACTGTGAATCAGATTCATGCCGAGGGAGAAGCCCCTCCACGTCAGATATGACTGTAAATCAGATTCATGCTGAGGGAGAAGCCCCTCTACATCAGATATTACTGCCACAGAAACGATCTGAACATCTTGAGGCAAAGTACCAAGCCTGTTCTACTGCGAGCAGTTAGTGTTTAACCCAGCTGCCATTGACACCCTAAATCTAATAATGGATTCACTGTGCCTTGGCAGGTCTCTCACACACACACACACACACACACACACAAATGACCTCCGCACACATCAGTCGGTTTCAGAAGGACTCTCTGTGTCCACAAACAGATTATTTCAAATGAACACCATTACCACTAGGCCTGTTATATAACTGGCTGAAAAAAACTGTGGAGGAAGATGCTCGGTGCACGAAAAGATTGACAACTTGGCTGGGCCTCTCTCCCCTAGCCTGGGAGCTGTATGTCCCCTAGCCTGGGAGCTGTATGTCCCCTAGCCTGGGAGCTGTATGTCCCCTAGCCTGGGAGCTGTATGTCCCCTAGCCTGGGAGCTGTATGTCCCCTAGCCTGGGAGCTGTATGTCCCCTAGCCTGGGAGCTGTATGTCCCCTAGCCTGGGAGCTGTATGTCCCCGCCTCTTGGGACACATGAGCTTGGTGTGCAGTGGTCATCCAAGGATGTTATAACACGAGACTCGGCCGTAGCTAAAGAACTTCAACAGACCATACACCTCCTCGTAAAAACCAATCTCACGGAGGCCTCGCATACACATATCTCCATTTGTCCTTCACACTCAACAAAATGAGCCATCATGACAATGATTTGAAGGGGCAAGTGCTTGGGGTCTAGAGGCTTAGGGTGGGCTCGGAGGTTGGGGTGGGCTCGGCGGTTGGGGTGGGCTCGGCGGTTGGGGTGGGGGTCGTTGAATGATACCTGCATGCAGTCCAGTGTCGTCTGGGGGCCAGTGAATGGAAAACGACAAAGCACAGGAGGAAAAGAAAAGCAGTTCAGATACAAAGTCATGCTTGTGAAGCACTCGAGGAGAGGGGGAAGAAAACATGTTAATAGGTTAGGTTTCACACGGCGGGCAGGTCCTGTATGAGTATCTCACACATATAGACACAGGATCTACCAGCATACAGGATCCACTGGATTCCCTTCACACGGCCTGTTATTAGCATCTCTGTCCTGCCTCGTCTCCACATCTCACCTCCCTTCACTCTGGAGAGAGAATGGCAGGGAGGCAAACAGAGACACACTAAACCCAGCGACCTTCTTGGCCGAGAGAGAAAGAGCCAGCGAGCGAGTGCAGGATATAGACAGGCAGACAAAGGCATCAGGAGGAGGTTAATGAACAATTCCCCACAAAACGGGAGCGGAGGGGTACAGTACCAGCTCCCTCTGCAACACAAGCCGAATCAGGTCCTACAAAAGGAAGACAGAACGCTTCATTTACACAGACATCACAGAGTCACGGGTTTACACAGACATCACAGAGTCACGGGTTTACACAGACATCACAGAGTCACGGGTTTACACAGACATCACAGAGTCACGGGTTTACACAGACATCACAGAGTCACGGGTTTACACAGACAATGACAACATGCAGATTGAATAAGCCTGTCTCTACTACGGTGATCAGGAGGCCAGAGGCTCTTTCATTTGTCAGACGGTGAGTTGAGCTGAGCCAGTGATTGTTGCTATACAGTAATATTGCAAGCCATCGGGAATCCAGACCGCGATGTCCAGAAGGATTGGGATACTAAGTGGTTTACTTCCTATGGCTGAATATTCCATGAGTTTGGATTTCAAATAAAATAATCAGCAAGGTTGAAGTATAGATTTTCAGCTTTGATTTGTAGTACAGTGGGGAGAACAAGAATTTGATACACTGCTGATTTTGCAGGTTTTCCCACTTACAAAGCATGTAATTTTTATTATAGGTACACTTCAACTGTGAGAGATGGAATCTAAAAAAAAAATCCAGAAAATCACATTGTATGATTTTTTTAAATAATTAAGTCTGCAGTGTATCAAATACTTGTTCTCCCCACTGTACATTTTTTGAACATATACATTTTATTTTTGGCCATCAAAGGTACAGATTAATATAATGTCCAAACTAAGCACTTATGTTTGGGGTCATGGTCTTGCTGTAAAATGAACTGCTGTCCAGGGAGTTTGGAGGTATTTACTTGCACTTCAGCTGACAGAATTCAAATCTTCTGAATTAATTCTGCAGTCAGTGGTTGAGTCAATGAGGAGTGAGCCAGTAGCCCGACTCTGAAGCCTTTTGTGAATTAGCAGCAGTAACCTGGCCTGTAGTTTGGAGGCCATCCTGTTTTTGTGGTCGACACTTTGCAGTGCACCGTGTAGTTGTGCCTCCCGGAGACTCCCGGCACTGATCTGTCAGAGTATTATCAAGCCTTCTTTCGTTATTCACCGTAGACATGTTTCTTTGGCCTACCAGGATGTTCGCGGTTGCTGAATGCTTGCATTCTTTTTGCCGTGGCTCCAGCCGGTTCTTCACGGTAAACCCAAGGTTTACCGCGTCATGATGACTTCCTTGAGTTTTAATGTTTTCAGACAACAAAGGCAAACGTAAAGCCTAAAATCAGGACTACAGATGGACAGCCATCTGACGCCGTCACCAATGATGTGATGTAACACACCTGACTAACCAGAAACGACTGTCAAGCCAATTGTCCCAATACTGGGCGCCCTGAAAAACAGAGGCAGAGGCAATGTATACAAAGTGTTGTTCACCAATACTTTGCATTCACCCTAACTCTAACCAATACTTTGCATTCACAGTTTAAATAACAGTCATGGGACAGCATGAATACAAGGAAGGGAAATTAGCATAACTGCCATCTGTACAAAGTTCAAACTGTCATTCTTCACAGAGGCCTGTGAAATGCCAGCCAGTTAAAGAACCGGACATGTTTGTGCTATAATAACCATGTCCTCGGGCGGGTGTTTTAAATTAGCAGAGGTCTGATAATGTATTGACACTGGGTCAGCCACAAAGGGTGATCTGTAATATTCTCTTGGTTTAGGTTAGCCTGGCTTGGTGTGATGAGAGTGTGTGTGTGTCGTTGGGTTGGGTTGATGACGTTTCTGGTTGAATAATTATTGTAGTTCCATCAGGCGCGTTACTTCCTGTGTGTGTGTGTGTGTGTGTGTTTGTGTGTGTGGGGGCATGGGTGCACGTGTAACACCCTTACTGACAAAACAATCTACCCAGTCAGAGAGAGACAGACAGTGAGACAGGGAGAAAGAAGGTGCAAGGGACAGACTTTGTCTTGCTATTGTGTCTTTGTCTTGCTATTGTGTACTTTATTTCTATGGGGGCTGTCTTGTATGAACTGTCATGTGGTACACTACCAGATCTCCTTCTATGAGAGGGTCTGATAATGCAACGGCCAGAGTACTACAACATCTAGACCAGACCTCTGCCCCATTTAAATGACATCAGCACTATATAACTAAAATACATAAACCCAAAGTCTGTACTTTAACATCAGCATTACAGAACTACAACATCTAGATCAGACTCACCTCCAGCATCTGAACCACACCCTCATGCTCCCGCTTGGCGAAAAACTCAGCCTGTTAAATTAAAAAAGATTTAGTTTACAGGTATTTTAGTTCATATCTAATCTCTCTCAATTGTCCACCCACACCCTGAAACAATACATTTAGCATCTAACCGCTGCCTCCTACTGGACAAAACCTTCACTAACTAAAATGCCAGACACATTTGAAGTTGACATGAATGACAGGCTCTCAATGAGCGCTTCATGGGAAGCATTCGCAGAGTTATCAGAGTAGGCTCTCGTGTAGGAGAGAAAAGGGACTGATCCACTTAGCGTGTTATATATACCGTTGTGCTCAAAAGTTTGCATAACTTTGGAGAATTGGTAATATGGTAGTATGTACCATTTGTAAAGAGAACATGAGTGAGCAGGCAAAACACAATCAACTTTTTATTTTTTATTTTTTTACTGTAGGTTGTAACAGAATGGAACAATCATAAAACAAAACATGGCAACAAAGAATTTTGTTTACTGACCCCTGTTCAAAAGTCTGCATACCCTTAGTTCTTAATACTGTACAGGAGCTGGTCACAAAATTAGAATATCATCAAAAAGTTGATTTATTTCAGTAATTCCATTTAAAAAGTGAAACTTGTATAAGTATGCATTCATTCCACACAGACTGATATATTTCAAGTGTTCATTTCTTTTCATTTTGATGATTATAACTGAGAACTAATGAAAACCCCAAATTCAGTATCTCAGAAAATTTGAATATTGTGAAAAGGTTCAATATTGAAGACACCTGGTGCCACACTCTAATCAGCTAATTAACCCAAAACACCGCCAAAGGCCTTTAAATAGTCTCTCAGTCTAGTCCTGTAGGCAACACAATCATGGGGAAGACTGCTGACTTGACAGCTGTCCAAAAGACGACCATTGACACCTTGCACAAGGAGGGCAAGACACGAAAGGTCATAGCTACAGAGGCTGGCTGTTCACAGAGCTCTGTGTCCAAGCACATTAATAGAGAGGCGAAGGGAAGGAAAAGACGTTGTAGAAAAAAGTGTACAAGCAATAGGGATAGCAAGCAGCTCATTTTTGTTCAAGTATCATCATATTGTGCTCCTTGAAACAACCACACCGTCTTTTTCCAGAGCAGCCTGTATTTCTCCTGAGGTTACCTGTGGGTTTTTCTTTGTATCATGAACAATTCTTTTGGTACTGACTGGGATTTGCAAGGCTTTGGATATCTTTTTAAATCCTTTTCCATCTTTATAAAGTTCCATTACCTTATTATGCAGGTCTTTTGACAGTTCTTTTCTACTTCACATGGCTCAGTATCCAGCCTGATCAGTGCATCCACGTGAGAGCTAACAAACTCCTTGACTATTTATACACAGACACTAATTGAACTTTAAAAAGCCACAGGTGTGGGAGATTCACCTTTAATTGACATTTTCACCTGTGTCACCTTGTGTGTCTGTAACAAGGCCACACATTCAAGGGTATGTAAACTTTTGATCAGGGCCATTTGGGTGATTTCTGTTATTTTTATGATTTAAAAAGGATTTCTGACAGGGTATGCAAACTTATGAGCACAACTGCAAATAGCATATGCCGTTTGGCAGACGCGCTAATTAAAACCAACCAAGTCGTGCTTGAATGTATTTCACGTACAGTACAAGGCCCCAGGACCTGAACCCATTATCCACAAACCCCCTGAACCCATTACCCAGCCGAAGCCCGGGGGCTGAACCCATTACCCAGCCGAAGCCCGGGGGCTGGACCCATTACCCAGCCGAAGCCCGGGGGCTGGACCCATTACCCAGCCGAAGCCCGGGGGCTGGACCCATTACCCAGCCGAAGCCCGGGGGCTGGACCCATTACCCAGCCGAAGCCCGGGGGCTGGACCCATTACCCAGCCGAAGCCCGGGGGCTGGACCCATTACCCAGCCGAAGCCCCGGGGCTGGACCCATTACCCAGCCGAAGCCCCGGGGCAGCGCGTGGTGTTGTGGACTCACCCGCTGCAGACGTTTGATCTCGTCCTGTTTGAACTTGAGGATAGCCAGGGCCTGCTCATGTTCTAATTCCAGCTGCTGCCTGCGCTCGGCGACCTCTCGCATATGCTGCGGATGAAGAAGAGACGCACTTTAGACAGGAGTCACAGGGACGGTTACTACCAAGCCCGGCTTGTCTACACAGAATTCACAAACACATTATACTGGTGACACAGCTATTGGACGCCAACAGTGGAACCCTGGGAGAAAACAAGACAGTACCTTTAGGACCTGCTCTAGGTTCTCCAGTTTGGCACGGAGTCTCTGGTTCTCCTCGAGAACTGAATCACGTTGAGCGGTCACTTCAGAGAGGTCTTCCCTCAGCTCCTCATTCTCAACCCGGGCCTGAGAGGTGCACAGAGATAAAGACAAAGTAAGAGACAGCCAGGGACTGGAAGGAAGACATATTACAGCTATAGGACCCTAACTGAAGGACCCTAACTGAAGGACCCTAACTGAAGGACCCTAACTGAAGAACCCTAACAAAAATAGCAGAGAGGTTTTAAAGAATCACTGTTGGATGAGTCACAGAATGAGACCGGAATCAGCATGAAATCTAGACAAGATTCCTGGAAAACAGGAAGTGATAATCTCCAGAATGTTTGCAACCCTACCAGTAACAGAGATCACAGCTTAGGGTTCATATTATCATTAATTCCACCATCAAAACAACTCTATGCCCAAGATGGAATCATAATATAGAATACAACTGAGTGGAGCAGACCAAGACTGTCCAACCCTGTTTATGGAAAGCTTCCCTCCCTGTAGGTTTTCAATCCAACCCCACTGTAACTAACCTGATTCACTTTAACAACCAGATCATTATAACAACTAGATTAGGGGCTCGAGGAAGGCAACTTTCCAGGAACACGTGCCAAATCACCGGAACAGAGACTGACCTGGTCGAGCAGCTGTGCCTTCCTCCTGAGGAGATCCGCCTCCTCCTCTAGTTGCTCATTTTTGCTCCGCTCATCCTCAAGCTGGCTCTCCTGTCACAACCGAAACAACCAGAACAAGAGGACGAGGGTTAATACTATTCCATTCATCCCATTACAGTGGGATTTACTGGTCAGAGCCCTCCGAGAGCACAGGAATACAGTGGTTAACGGGCATGAGGGGTACAGCGGTTAATGGGCATATGAGGGGTACAGGGGTACAGCTGTTAACGGACATGTAAAGGGTACAGTGGTTAACGGGCATGTGAGGGGTACTGGGGTACAGTGGTTAACAGGCATGTGACGGGTACTGGGGTACAGTGGTTAACAGGCATGTGACGGGTACTGGGGTACAGTGGTTAACAGGCATGTGACGGGTACTGGGGTACAGTGGTTAACAGGCATGTGACGGGTACTGGGGTACAGGGGTTAACAGGCATGTGACGGGTACTGGGGTACAGTGGTTAACAGGCATGTGAAGGGTACAGTGGTTAACAGGCATGTGACGGGTACTGGGGTACAGTGATTAACGGGCATGTGAAGGGGTACAGGGTACAGTGGTTAACGGGCATGTGACGGGTACTGGGGTACAGTGGTTAACGGGCATGTGACGGGTACTGGGGTACAGTGGTTAACAGGCATGTGACGGGTACTGGGGTACAGTGGTTAACAGGCATGTGAAGGGTACAGTGGTTAACAGGCATGTGACGGGTACTGGGGTACAGTGGTTAACAGGCATGTGACGGGTACTGGGGTACAGTGGTTAACGGGCATGTGAAGGGGTACAGGGTACAGTGGTTAACAGGCATGTGACGGGTACTGGGGTACAGTGGTTAACGGGCATGTGAAGGGGTACAGGGTACAGTGGTTAACGGGCATGTGAGGGGTACAGGGGTACAATGTGGCCCTGTTGATTCCCTTACCAAATCCAGGCATCTCTTCTGTCTCTTCCTTACTTCATGCTCAAGGTTTTCACATTCTTTTCTCTTCTTACTCAGCTCACGTTCCTGAAATGAGAAAAGCGCTAAAAATGTTACAGCAACTTGACATTAACAACGTACATACAGTACCAGCCAAGATGTATTTGTTGCTCATTCATAAAGTAAATCGGTCTTCTCAGAAGCACACTGTTCAGTGTGAAACCAGCCCGACCCCCATCAGTGACAACGTCCTCTCCCGGGTGTGGGAAGCCAAAGCAAATCATTATAACCATTTAGTGATTACCAACACATGTTTGCACGAATCACAATCAATCTGTTCAGGTTCCCAAATACAGAAAAATTAAGTCCTTAATTTTCATATTGACCTCTGACATGGTAACAACGAGGTATTACCAAGCTTAGCACTCTTTAATTATCCTAAATGGAGCTTACATGCAGCAGATTCAGTCAGGCCCCCCGCCTCCCAGAAGCCGGCAGAGAAATCAGCTTATTTCGGCATCCACTGACACACAGCCCAATAATCAACACATTATCATGAATAAGTTGGGACCGTTATGAGAGCTGTGGTGTAGGGGGAGTGGGAGGGACTTGGCTAATTGACTGACGGGATGCAACAGCTCAGGGGTGGGGGGGGGGGGGGTATGGGCCCGTGCTCGGCAGTTACAACACCCCTAGAGCATAAGTGATAGACCAGCGGCCTGACTGAGTCCCAGTCTGTGAGAACAAACCACATGTCAGCGATTGATTCCACCGCTTATTGGTTTTATCTGAATACATTAAAAAAACAAGCCACTATTACATCAATCCCAATCCTGACATGAATTATGAAAAACCTGAGCTTGAGCCAGCTATCAATAATCACAAGCAGTCCTGCTGACTACATGTCAATATCATTACACTAGTCCAGTAAGTTATGCCCCAGCCGTCGTCTCCAACGAGTTGTGTGTGTTCATGTGTCACGTGTTCGTGTGTCACATGTCTGTGTGTCACGTGTCTGTGTGTCACGTGTCTGGATCAATACATCACTCACCAGTAACTGTATCCGCTGCTCTTCTGTGTGTAGTTCCTGGTGGGAGGGGCAAGGGGTGGGGGTGGGGCAGAGGCCCGGCGGGGGCGGTGTTACTTGCGGACCCAACTCCTCCTCTCTGGGAGTGTCCTCACACCTGGCTGGAGCCTCATCTAATGCCACACATGGGGTCTCTGCTGCAACCTGCCAGGCGCACAGACAAGGAAGTTCATAATTGATAAGGAAGCCTCACCTGACAGGCCTTCAGATTAAGTAGGCTAAAGCATGGGGTAAGGCAGGGCCAGACCTTGACTGCTGGAGTATTACATAAAACAGATTAAAGTGAGACTACAGATAATGAAACACAGACCAACCCGACCAGGGCAGGGCAACCGACCAGGGCAGCCACGGACCCCAACTGACCAGACAGAATGCCCGGGGTGCAAAGCCCTTCGCTGAAAGCTAAGAGCTGTGACTAAACAACCACCAATGTCCCCAATGGCCCAACTGAAGAGAGTTTCGGCTAATTGGATGTGAGCCTCATCACCCCGATACAGAGAGCTACGTCAAACAAAGGGGCTGAACAAGAACACAGGTATTATCACCCAGGTGGCTCAAAGCTACGACTCCTGGGACACTCACCTAATCCACAGGGAATCCCTAAAGCTTTACGGCGACTCCCAAACCAACGCTAGCAGAGAGGAAGCTACCCACCCCCTCAAAACTGGATGTGACCCTTAACTAACCTTCTCTCTGCATTTTAAATCGATATTCCTTTCCTGCTCAAGATCAGCTGGAAAGGAATATTTTAGGACTTTGCCGATAGTAGAAATGTACTTACTATGATTTGAGTGGCCATCCTAACTAGCTTTAAAATGAACAAACCAACTGTCAGTCATTTCGGATAGCAGTGTCGGCTAACTGACTAAAATGTGTCAATTCGTTCATTATGAGAAAGGAAAATATTGTCACCAGGGCAGCTTTATGAACCCAGGACCTGAAGTCCAAGGCTGAAGGGGTGGCTGAAGAGGATCTGGAGCCGGGTGACATTGGTGTCATCTCCTTGTCGGCCCGGCTTCAGCGTGTTAAACGTCGGGAATCAGGAGTCTAATTTTAGACCCACACCAACTAATCTACCGCCTTGAAAGTGGGTTAGTGCAGGCAAGGCTGTGACCACTGTAACAGGATCTAACTAAACACCTGCCAGCAACACGTAGGCAGAACCCTGCATCTGAACTGACCGCTAACATCTCTGCTACCAAAGTGCTGCTAGTTCCTTCCTATCTGAGACCCTACCTCCTGCATGCTCTGGCATCACACACCAGACAACACAATTCTATGTAGGAGAAAAGCACATTAACTATTAACGGAGATCTTTTCATGGAGCACTGGGATTGGAATTCAAGAGCAGAACGGTAGAATGAACTAGCATCTGGTCAGCCAAGGCAGTCCTTAGTTCCAGGTTCAAGAGGGTGTGAATATGTCCATTGAGTTCAGAAGGGCACCAAGAGGCCGGCCCATAACAGTGAGGTCCAGAGGTCAACGCCAAATGTTATCGTAGTTCAGGCCGTTGTAATGCAATTCACAAGACGGCCCACACGGCATTCTGGGCCAGTTGCGGGGGTTTCATGGCACAAGCAGGTAGCTCTACCAAAACCTCTTTGAAGCGGTCCACTAAAGAAATGACGTGTGTCCGAAAATAACCAGCTGCACCGCCTTCCCTGTGAGCAAAGGCTGTACAGGTGTATTTAAACCTGGACCTCCAAGCCAGTTACAATAATTTCTTTCATTGCAAACCACTGACCCACCTGGTGGGTGCAATTAAGGAGGACAAACCGACAGGATGCGAAATTCATAGTGTAAGAGTTGAATACCCCTGCTCTACAACACTGACCTGCTTGAGCGAGACCCTCCCCATTGTCTGCAGAGAAGGACAAGCTGTGGTCTAGGATCATGCCAGGTTTCTCAGACCGCTCCACATATTAACACAATGCACACCTTGTACACAGTAGAGAACAAACACCTGCATGTGAACCATCCAAACTATCAATGCGACAGTCTACTAACTGGCTGTATATACTATTTTTAAGGTCATATATTCTAAATTGCTTATTTTTGCAACATGAATATGTTTTGTACATTCCAGTAGAGGCAATTTGTCACTCTGTCCAGCGTTGTCGTGACTCCATGCCGACATTGAAGCCAGCGTTGTCGTGACTCATTGAAGCCAGTGTTGTCGTGACTCATTGAAGCCAGCGTTGTTGTGACTCATTGAAGCCAGCGTTGTTGTGACTCCATGCCGACATTGAAGCCAGCGTTGTCGTGACTCCATGCCGTCATTAAAACCAGCGTTGTCGTGACTCCATGCCGACATTAAAGCCAGCGTTGTCGTGACTCCATGCCGTCATTGAAGCCAGCGTTGTCGTGACTCCAATGCCGACATTGAAGCCAGCGTTGTCGTGACTCATTGAAGCCAGCGTTGTCGTGACTCATTGAAGCCAGCATTGTCCTGACTCATTGAAGCCAGCGTTGTCCTGACTCATTGAAGCCAGCGTTGTCCTGACTCATTGAAGCCAGCGTTGTCCTGACTCATTGAAGCCAGCGTTGTCCTGACTCCATGCCGACATTGAAGCCAGCGTTGTCCTGACTCCATGCCGACATTGAAGCCAGCGTTGTCCTGACTCCATGCCGACATTGAAGCCAGCGTTGTCCTGACTCATTGAAGCCAGCGTTGTCCTGACTCATTGAAGCCAGCGTTGTCGTGACTCATTGAAGCCAGCGTTGTCCTGACTCATTGAAGCCAGCGTTGTCCTGACTCATTGAAGCCAGCGTTGTCATGACTCATTGAAGCCAGCGTTGTCCTGACTCATTGAAGCCAGCGTTGTCCTGACTCATTGAAGCCAGCGTTGTCCTGACTCATTGAAGCCAGCGTTGTCCTGACTCCATGCCGACATTGAAGCCAGCGTTGTCCTGACTCCATGCCGACATTGAAGCCAGCGTTGTCCTGACTCCATGCCGACATTGAAGCCAGCGTTGTCCTGACTCCATGCCGACATTGAAGCCAGCGTTGTCCTGACTCCATGCCGACATTGAAGCCAGCGTTGTCCTGACTCCATGCCGACATTGAAGCCAGCGTTGTCCTGACTCCATGCCGACATTGAAGCCAGCGTTGTCCTGACTCCATGCCGACATTGAAGCCAGCGTTGTCCTGAATCCATGCCGACATTGAAGCCAGCGTTGTCGTGACTCCATGCCGACATTGAAGCCAGCGTTGTCGTGACTCCATGCCGACATTAAAGCCAGCGTTGTCGTGACTCCATGCCATCATTGAAGCCAGCGTTTTCCTGACTCCATGCCGTCATTGAAGCCAGCATTGTCGTGACTCCATGCCGTCATTGAAGCCAGCGTTGTCGTGACTCATTGAAGCCAGCGTTGTCGTGACTCATTTAAGCCAGCGTTGTCGTGACTCATTTAAGCCAGCGTTGTCGTGACTCATTGAAGCCAGCGTTGTCCTGACTCATTGAAGCCAGCGTTGTCCTGACTCCATGCCGACATTGAAGCCAGCGTTGTCGTGACTCCATGCCGACATTGAAGCCAGCGTTGTCCTGACTCCATGCCGTCATTGAAGCCAGCGTTGTCGTGACTCATTGAAGCCAGCGTTGTCGTGACTCATTTAAGCCAGCGTTGTCGTGACTCATTTAAGCCAGCGTTGTCGTGACTCATTGAAGCCAGCGTTGTCCTGACTCCATGCCGACATTGAAGCCAGCGTTGTCCTGACTCCATCCCGACATTGAAGCCAGCGTTGTCCTGACTCATTGAAGCCAGCGTTGTCGTGACTCATTGAAGCCAGCGTTGTCGTGACTCATTGAAGCCAGCGTTGTCGTGACTCATTGAAGCCAGCGTTGTCGTGACTCATTGAAGCCAGCGTTGTCGTGACTCATTGAAGCCAGCGTTGTCGTGACTCATTGAAGCCAGCGTTGTCGTGACTCATTGAAGCCAGCGTTGTCGTGACTCCATGCCAGCGTTGTCGTGACTCCATGCCAACTTTGAACCATCCTAAAGACAGGGTCTACCCTGAAATATGCCGATTTGGCACAAATATGCGCTTTTATGGGACTGTTCTTGGACCACTCATAAAGTACGCCTTTTCACATTGTTGGGCCGAGCCAAACTATACTGCTCAATCAATATACGGACCCACAGTGTTTTCTTCTCACATACTCCTCCCTGCATACTCCTACCAGCACTGTTTCCGGCCACTGTGTCCATGTGTGTGACTGTGCCAGTGCCAAGAAGATCTGTAGTGCAAAATGGACTTCCGACAGCCGCGGCCAACAAGGCTACTGTAACTTATATATTAAAGTGCAGATGGTGATGCGTTTAGTTCCCACTAGTCAGAAGAACCTCAACACCACATATACTTCCCTGTATTCAGTCAGAAGAACCTCAACACCACAGATGCGTCCCTGCATTCAGTCAGAAGAACCTCAACACCACAGATATGTCCCTGCATTCAGTCAGAAAAACCTCAATACCACAGATATGTCCCTGCATTCAGTCAGAAAAACCTCAACACCACAGATATGTCCCTGCATTCAGTCAGAAGAACCTCAACAACACAGATGCGTCCCTGCATTCAGTTAGAAGGACGTCGCCAAGTAGAGTAGGTGAAATTGTTTACTAGCGTTACCGCAATTACTGGACAGGCAACAGCTGTTCCTGTAGACGCAGAGTCATTGCGCATTAACGGTAGTCAGCGTCGGCTGTGCAAACTTCCGCTACCTTCCTACATGCTGGTGTCCATGAGTTCATCCAACTGACACGTCACTGGGAAAATTAGATATGAGATGCATTTAGAAGACGTTTGTTGGTAGGAAGCTATAATAAAATGATTGTCCTCTGATTGATTCATTCATTCCTATTGAACACGTGAAGAAGGAGTAGGTGAACCTGTCCATGGAACTGAGCAGTTCCTGCAGAAAATGACCCTACAGAATTCAAAACACCTCGTCCTCCAGGTAAGTAAAAAAAAAAAAAAAAGAGGCTATCAAAAGTATTTCCTTCCACATCCCTTGGCAACAAAATACTGAGAAATCCTGGAAGAACACCCGCTGGAGTCTGCAAGAGACCTGGGAGAGGATTCATCTTGCAGCAGGATAAAGACCTCATACATAGAGCCAAAGCCACATTGGGGAATAGTTACAGGGTCAGGAGAGGGGATGAATGAGCCAATTAGAAGTTGGGGATGATTAGGTGGCCCATTTGGTTATAAGGGCCAGATCAGTAATTTAACATCCCTATTCTTACACAAGTACCATGATGTTTGTGACTACAGTCGTGCACCCATTTAACAACCCATCCAAGACAGCACCCTGTGCAGGGCAATGTCCCCTTCACGGCCATGGGGCAGTGGGATTTTCCATTTAGACCAGAAGGAATAGTGCTGTCTACCGGCATACAATAGCAGTTCCAGCAGTATCCAGTGTCCTATCCAGGGGCAGACCAGGACTGCTCCAGAGGCAAACCAGCAGGGAAACACAGTGCTGCTGGTACAGCCTGCCACCCAATGGAACAACAGACAATCCCTAGCTAAACAGAGGACCTGTACATAACATTCAAGGCCTGATTCAATCACACCCTACAATCACACCCTACAATTAGCCGGGTGTAGGGTTGCATGTCCATGCTTACTGAACATAATAATAAACCGGTGTTATACACCAGGTCCAGTATAGTAAACCAGGTCCAGTATAGTAAACCAGGTCCAGTATAACACACCAGGTCCCGTATAACACACCAGGTCCAGTATAACACACCAGGTCCAGTATAACACACCAGGTCCAGTATAGTAAACCAGGTCCAGTAAAGTAAACCAGGTCCAGTAAAGTAAACCAGGTCCAGTATAACACACCAGGTCCCGTATAACACACCAGGTCCAGTATAACACACCAGGTCCCGTATAACACACCAGGTCCCGTATAACACACCAGGTCCCGTATAACACACCAGGTCCAGTATAACACACCAGGTCCAGTATAACACACCAGGTCCCGTATAGTAAACCAGGTCCAGGAAAGTAAACCAGGTCCAGGAAAGTAAACCAGGTCCAGGAAAGTAAACCAGGTCCATGGTCACTGAAGCACATACTGTCAGGCAGGTGTGATAGACTCTGGTCCTGGAAGTTCAAAAGGACTTCATCCCCTCCTTCTATCCAACAACTGAGACCAGGGACCCCAGAAGGGCCAGAAGAGTCCTAGCCAGTAGAACCAACACCAGAAGATTCCGTCCTCCAGGATAGGAGTTGCATTGCCCTTCCTTACATCCTATATCTAGCCTGATAAAGGTCAAGTAGAAAAATGACAGAGCACCATAAGGGTGGTCTGCCTACAGCAGCAGTGTTACAGCCCATTGGGTCGTGAGCAGAGCCTTGGGCCGGGACAGGATGCCATAAGCACATTGCTGTAATCCCTGCGGAGGACTACTGAAACGGGTAACTGGATCACTTCTTTTAAAAGCACCTTAATGGATTGGCCTGGCTGCTGGTGGGGTTTTTCGGTTTTAATACAGCCAAATATCTTCGTCATCATCACCAATGCCGCACAGTGATTTGTCTCAATCACAAATGATACGTTGCTAGTTGCTGTCTTAAGGTCCCACATCTGGGATCCGAAATCTCTGGCAGTTGGAAGATAGGTTTTGATGACAGCCCCCCCCCCCCGTGACAACACTGGCAGTACAGCAAACAGGGGGTGGGGGTGCTACGATGCAGGATTTAGTGAAATGCATATTGAAACCCAGCAGCTATATAAGGTCTGCAAGAGAAATCCACTTAGTTGGGACTCATCATGTGCAATAATATCACGGAGAACCTGCGTAACGACTGGTGGAGCGTTCGAGCTTGTTTCAACACGCCTGGATAAATTAAACCTCAACTGCGCTGCGCTCCGACAGTTATTCTGCAACAGCTACACCGCTCAGACGCTCTCCTGGAAGTGTCGTGTAAAGTGAGACCGTAGTCGTACACCTGGGGAGCTGATGGGACCTCTACAGCCCAACCGAATATAACTTACCCCTCTCCGGCGATCTGTGGTAACGTCAAGGCTATTCCCGGCCCCCAATTGTCCAGAGCAGGGTGAGGTGGACGCGCAGCTAGGAATATTCTTCAGTGGGCTGCAGTGTTAACGTTATCTGCCATCCAGAACCCTCTCAGTGCTGCCACGGCAACAGAGAGGATTACTGGGCTATACCATTCTGTTGTCAGAGAGGGGGAGATTAAAAGGGGACAGCCACACAACCTGGCCCCTTTCTGTGGCGTGCATGCACCGCAGGTTGTGTCCCACAAAAATGACAGATTACCACAAGCGTTCTCATCCAAGTGACTTTAAGAAACTCTGTTGTCATTCACGAGTGAATAGGACCACGCACGTTCTAACATGAACTAAACTGTCTTAAGAGGTTTCTTAATTCATTATTAGATAGCTTTTTTTTTTTTTTTTTTTGGAATAAAGCCTTTAAGAGCAAAGTGATGATATCATGACATGGTTTATCCTGCTGTCTCAACTGGGTGAGAGGGCAGTGAGGGAGAGAACAACATTTCAAGGAACTCTCCAGGCATCAGTGTTGAAAGAAGAGTTGTGACGAGAGCATATTCTGTTTCAATGCTATTTGTTAGACTTTAATTAATTTGATTCTGCTCATCGTATCTGTACCTGCTTTGGCAATGTAAACGTCTGTTTCACATGCCAATAAATTGGAATGTAATTGGGAGAGAGAGTTTGAGAGAGATAGTCAGAGAGAGAGAGAGAGAGGGAGAGAGGGAGAGAGAGAGAGGGGGAGAGAGAGAGTTTGAGAGAGATAGTCAGAGAGAGATAGTCAGAGAGAGAGAGAGAGCGAGAGGGAGAGAGAGAGAGATAGTCAGAGAGAGAGAGAGAGAGAGAGGGGGGGGGGGGGGAAGCAAAGAGAGTAAGAGAGGGAAAGCGAGGCAGGGAGAGTTAAAGAAAGAGGGGAGAAGAGTTAGAGAGAGAAGGAGCGAGAAGGAGAGGAGGGTTAGTGTGCATGTAACATGTGTCTCCTGACCAGGCCTGAGTTCAAGACAGGGAATCATCTCATGTCCCCGGACAGTCAGTCAGATTACAGCAGCAACGGCTATTATGCAACGCCTCTCACAGCAGCCACGCCAAAGTAAACATACCTAAGCCCAGAAAAACCCCGGCACACAAAATTCCACATTAACAAACGCACGGCAAATAATCCCGCCATCCTGGGACGGCCTCGGGGCCAGCGGAAAAGCAGCGCGCCTTCGCTCCCAACGGCCCGTCGCTCCACCCCGCTGGGCGGAAACACGTGAGCCGGTCCGTGTCAGGCAGACGGCCTCGGCCTAATCTCCAACGGCCTCAGGAGCGCCACTGCCCTGTCCAGCCTGCGGCACGACCACGGACGGCCGGACTTCGTTTCAAACCCACACAGCTGGACGGAGTGTGGCAGAATGTATGTGGTGTTTTGGAGTTAAATGGCAGTTAGATGCACTGTGGGCATTTCTGGGTCAATGGGGCACGGCGTGGGAGCCTCCCTCTGACGTTGGCAATAAACAATAACACGGTATGTCTCACCCTTGACTTCCCTTCCTGAATGAGAACCGAATGGTATTAGTTAGTCCAGGATGGTTCAGGGTGGGGTGGATAGCACTGCGAGAATCTAATGCAGGTATGAGGGGACTACAAGTCAATAGAAACTGATAAACGGACAGGTAAGAAAGTTTAAAATGGGCAATATCTCAGGCACTACGAACAATTTTGCTGACAAAAAGAATTGAAACATTAACTTAAAACATTAACTTTAGATGCCTTCTGGCAATTTATGCTTGTATTTATGATAGTAGTGCAGTAAATATATCACATTCTGTAATAGGTTTCTATGCCTCGACGTGACGCAGTGCTCTTTACCATCAACAGGGGGCAGTGTTAGAGCAGGGCATTACAGCCTATGACAGAGGAAAACACATTCCTGTCGTTACCTTCTCTGCTCCTTCTTCTTTTGGTGAGCTGGGCTCATCGTGGCCGTTGTGCTCCCCACAGGAGGTATCCTTAGAGGAGGTGACCTGCCTGGAGGACGAGATTGACAGCTGCCTCTGAAGCCTTAGCACCTCCTTCTGGGACTCCTTCAGCAGCCTCTGGAACTCCAGCGTGCCAGAAGGAAGCAGGGAGTCCTGGAAGACAGAGGTCAAAGGGCATTCTGGGGTCACAGGGAAACGCTCCCTTCGCAGCGCTCAAGGACACGGGCTAGAGAGACATGTCTGCCCCCTGCATTATGAAGTGGGTGGACGTCTCTCTCAAACGTCTTATGTCAGAGCAATGTGTCCATCTCTGGTCAGGGGACACCCGCAGGCTAACAGAGTGCTGCTGGCTGACACTCAGCACCACCACCGTCAAATCAACTCACAGCTCATCCTGGGATTCCCTCAGCACTAATACTCAAAGCAGATGTTCACATCTTAAAGACACCCTCTTAGTAACCGAGAGGAGTCATTCAAAAACAGACCCACCCCCCTTCGCCAGGATATCCGAGTCACTAATTCGGGTGTACAGGGCTGTTCCAGTGCAGTTCCCAACAAGACCAGTAGAGGGCAAACCTGAGGCAAAAAGGTCATTTGATGAGATGGAACTGCCAACAATGGATGACACCGAGAGCCTTTAGTGGGCAGACTGCTAGCGCCAGATAATAGCTTATAATTAAAATGTTCTGTGTGCTTGTGGATCAGATTGGCCCGGTGGTGGAGCAGAATATCTCACCGTGATAACTTGAGGAGTAGGTTGTTATGGAAAGACAGTGGCTGAATTGAGTGTAGAAGTACTAGAATGGGTGTTCTGGTTACATTCCTTTGGTTTAGTCATGTTCATTAGGACCCCTTCCAGCTATTGCATGTGGGCCAGCTTCCTGCTCTTTATGTTCTTGGGTAGAAGTAGAGTAACTAGAATGGGTATTTCCATTATATTGTGATGATTTAGAAGTAGAATTACTAGAAGGTGTTATATTGGCTAGGTGCTGGTTACCTTGGCTGTGCCCCGCCGAGCCTCCAGCTGCCAGCACTCTTGCTGCAGGGCTGCGATCTCCTTGTCCTTGGAGAGGAGCGTGTCGGCGTGCTGCGCCAGGTCGCGGGCTCGCTGACGGGCGAACGCCCGCTTGTACTGCTCCACCGCCCCCGGCCGCAGCGGAGCCGGGGCGTTCACCTAGACAGAGGGCCGAGTTAGAAATATCCTCCGTGGTGGGTCTTGTTCCGGGGCCATGCGCAGTCAACTCTGACCTCTCTCTGTACCCTTTGACCCCGTCAGAAATCACAAATCATTCAAGGCATTTAATTCACTTTCCCACCTACATTTTGTCCGTATAATGTCATTTAGCGGAAGCTTCGATTCAGAGTGTCTAACTGTACCTTCCATTTATAACACTGTAGTCAGCCTGTCAAACTGTGAAGTCAAATACAACTGTATAAATACATTATCTGGCACTCCTAAAGGTCCCTGTCATTTTTCATTGACATCTGAGGCTTTATTTATTTGTATTGATTGCGCCGTACCGATCTACGGCTGAGGGGACGGGAGAATTAAATCTAAGAGAGACCAAGAGGGAGGGAGAAAGAGAGAGACAGGGAGGGAGAAAGAGAGAGACAGGGAGGGAGAAAGAGAGAGACAGGGAGGGAGAAAGAGAGAGACAGGGAGGGAGAAAGAGAGAGACAGGGAGGGAGAAAGAGAGAGACAGGGAGGGAGAAAGAGAGAGACAGGGAGGGAGAAAGAGAGAGACAAGGAGGGAGAAAGAGAGAGACAGGGAGGGAGAAAGAGAGAGACAGGGAGGGAGAAAGAGAGAGACAGGGAGGGAGAAAGAGAGAGACAGGGAGGGAGAAAGAGAGAGACAGGGAGGGAGAAAGAGAGAGACAGGGAGGGAGAAAGAGAGAGACAGGGAGGGAGAAAGAGAGAGACAAGGAGGGAGAAAGAGAGAGACAAGGAGGGAGAAAGAGAGAGACAGGGAGGGAGAAAGAGAGAGACAGGGAGGGGGAAAGAGAGAGACAGGGAGGGAGAAAGAGAGAGACAGGGAGGAAGGAAAGGAAGAAAGGAAAACAGGTTAGCAGTTAGCCGCCGACCAGTAATGGAAAGGTCGATAGATCCGCAGGCCGTAAGGTGAACAATCTGAGGTTCTGTCACTGAGGAGGGTAGTTAATCTGAGGAGGGTAGTTAATCTGAGGAGGGTAGTTAATCTAAGGAGGGTAGTTAATCTAAGGAGGGTAGTTAATCTAAGGAGGGTAGTTAATCTGAGGAGGGTAGTTAATCTAGAGGGAGAGAGAAGCAAACAGAGAAAGACAGACGGGCAGATAGAGATCAGGGAAAGATACAGGGATCAAAGGTAGGAAGAGCGATGGACCGAGGGGTTGAGAGAAAGAGATATAGGAACCAAGGTAGAGAAAGAGATATAGGAACCAAGGTAGAGAAAGAGATATAGGAACCAAGGTAGAGAAAGAGATATAGGAACCAAGGTAGAGAAAGAGATATAGGAACCAAGGTAGAGAAAGAGATATAGGAACCAAGGTAGAGAAAGAGATATAGGAACCAAGGTAGAGAAAGAGATATAGGAACCAAGGTAGAGAAAGAGATATAGGAACCAAGGTAGAGAAAGAGATATAGGAACCAAGGTTGAGAAAGAGATATAGGAACCAAGGTTTAGAAAGAGATTAAGGTTGAGAGGCAGAGACATTTATTATGTTATTATTTATTGTTATCTTTCCGGATTTTTCAATCAAATGTATTTATTTGTATTGGTATTAACAGCTTTCAATCTATTATTCTTATTTCTTCTATGACATATTCCTGTTAGTATTTGTGGTATTTTTTAGAACAATGTAATAATAATTTGGCTAGACTTATGCAATGTTTTTCCTGCCAATAAAGCAACTAAATTCAATTATTTAGGTAGAGAGAGAGCGAGGGAGAAAGGAATCGAGGTAGGGAGACAGGGGCAATCGAGGTAGGGAGACAGGGGCAATCGAGGTAGGGAGACAGGGGCAATCGAGGTAGGGAGACAGGGGCAATCGAGGTAGGGAGACAGGGGCAATCGAGGTAGGGAGACAGGGGAATCGAGGTAGGGAGACAGGGGAATCGAGGTAGGGAGACAGGGGAATCGAGGTAGGGAGACAGGGGAATACAGTCTAGCCAAGGGAGGCTTCACAGAATTAATATTTTTTATCTTCACTGTCCATTCACCAAGTTTGAAGTGTACAAGATAAGCTATGCTGTTTTTCAAAGTTATCTGTTTGAAGACAGTCGGATCAGTGCGTTAGAGGATCCCTCAGCTGACATCAATCAAGTTTTGGTGACACCCAAACTGAGTCACTAGAGCGTGACTGGGATTGAACCTAAGCTATGGCGGACAGCTCATCAATACAAAAGAGAGAACACGATCAGGAGCTACGCAACTTTTCCTGTAGCAACTTAAAAACATAGAGGTAAGGTGACAATCAGCAGAGATAAGTTGTAAGAAAATGTTTTTTCTACCAAGTGCCCTCCACATGGACAGCAGTGACAAGAAACAAATTAAATTATTCCTCAAGTGTAACCATAATGACCCAACTCATTGTTAAAGAGCATTAGCATTCTGAAACAACGGACTGCGATTCATCCCTCAGTGAACCGTTCCGTGCATCTCATTACCAAACATTAGGGTTAATTGGATTTGGATGTTGGTGTTTGTGAATGAGTGGCACACCCCACAATCAGCGGAGAACTGAGCCTCTCTGGTGCACAGTTCACAACAGTTCAGAGGAGCCCCAACTTCCCATGTATCCATCACCAGGTAAGCCCCTCCCTTAACCAGCAGAAATGGAAGATTACTGTGAATTAACAGTGCACCTATCTCGTGAACAACTGCGTAGTTGTAAAATGTATTTCCAGTTACAGAATGTTATAATACGCACAAAATTACTTTCATATATATTTACATTTAAATTCTGCATAGCAGGTGTTTCACCAGTATGTTGCTAAGCTGGCTAGTGCTAACACTTCAATGTTTTACACATGAAACTAGGGTTGACCTCCTTGAGTCAGGCGCTGGATCTGATCTGAAAACAGTAGTTATTGTTTACCACTTTGAGATTGGCCTCCTGGAGTTTACGTGCTCTGTCCTCCAGCCTCTTGGCGATGACAGCCAGCTCTGTGTTCTTCCTCCGGAGGCGTCTGACCTTCTCCTCAGTCTCTGGGGTGCTGCTCTTTCGCTTTGGTGGGGACAAGGAGGGGGACAATAAGTCACTCCTCCAGACAAGCCTGTAGTTCTGACATGCTATGAATTACCCCACTCTAGACCCGCAGGGACTACAGCCCTTTATAGAGTTAACCCAGGGTCAATCTAGTCCAGGCCCCTCTATAGAGTTAACCCAGGGTCAATCTAGTCCAGGCCCCTCTATAGAGTTAACCCAGGGTCAATCTAGTCCAGGTCCCTCTATAGAGTTAACCCAGGGTCAATCTAGTCCAGGTCCCTCTATAGAGTTAACCCAGGGTCAATCTAGTCCAGGCCCCTCTATAGAGTTAACCCAGGGTCAATCTAGTCCAGGCCCCTCTATAGATTAGACCAAGGGTCAATCTAGTCCAGGTCCCTCTATAGAGTTAACCCAGTGTCAATCTAGTCCAGGTCCCTCTATAGAGTTAACCCAGTGTCAATCTAGTCCAGGTCCCTCTATAGAGTTAACCCAGTGTCAATCTAGTCCAGGTCCCTCTATAGAGTTAAATCAGTGTCAATCTAGTCCAGGCCCCTCTATAAAGTTAACCCAGTGTTTACCAAGAGGCCGTTCTCCTCTCTCAGATGTGTGCAAGTTTTCTCCATCTCATCCAGCGCTCGCAGCAGTTCAGAGTTCTGACGAACCAGGAACCCATAGTCAGTTCCATTCTGGAACACAGACAGAGAACACCAAATGAAATACTGTACAGTTCATGTGAAGACACTACAGCAAGCTAATGTGCTGTAAAAAAAAAAATCTTCAATATTCACAGCTGTCCAATAAGCATTTTAGCTGTATAGCCAACCAATGTATGATGATTAGTCTCTGCACTGCAGTGACGATTGCCCAAAGCTTCCAGACCACATTATCTTTCCAGACCTCATCCTCCTGGTGTTAATGAATTAACATTCAGCAGATCTGTCCTTTATGGAAACCCACACCCATAGTCCCTCTATAGCCAACCCATCTGTATGTCTGTCTCATTCTCACAGTTATAGTTCCAGGCATGTTGTCAGGATTTATTGTGTGGAGACAGAGGAGAAAGAGAGCAGATAGGGAGGGAGACTGTATCCAGACCTGGCAGGACAGACTACCAGTTAGAAAGAGAGCAGATGGACACACAGAGGATCTGGAAGTGAGATGGCTGTTTGGGAGGCAGCTAGCCAGCCAAACCACCCCTCAGTGAGCCAGTCATTCAGCCAGTTAGTCATTCAGCCAGTCAGTGAGAGAGCGACAGAGAAAGTGTGAGACAGAGTGAGAAAGGAGAATAACAATCACCATTAGTCAGACTGTTAGACTAATAAAGCAATGAAGGTCATAAAACAGTCCACACGAGAGAACTCAATTGAAATGAAAAGAGAGAGGTTTTTACCTTCAGCTTACTTGAGATCTGTTCTAGCCTAGTCCATTGAAGTAATTCAGGAAATCTTTTCATTCTGAGGGAGTGAGCTGCTACGCCACTTCACAATAGGGCAAACTACACTCACCGTGAAGACAGCGTCTCTCGATGCAACGCCATGAAATATAACACGGTAACAAGATTCACCCACTGACAACGAGGGGACTACGGGGATCATTTCAGACGCTGTAACCACCAAAAACTGCCAACTCTGGAGATTCACTCCAGAAGGGCCACTAAGAGCTTCATTTTCCTGGTGTGGCTATGTTTCCACGGTTACGGCTCATTTTGTAAGACGGCACACGTGGCGCGGCCACGCCCCTTCATTCCATCCGCAACCACAAGTCATCATTAATGGCGGCCTGTCCCTCCACGGGTCCAAGCTAACGTGGCGCCACACAAAGCACCGATCAAAACCTACGGGAGGTTTCAGGACATGCAGGTGTCATGTGCTGTAAGCTCAACATCCTCATTAAGAGCTGCACACACAGGCTGACCCCTCCGGCTGCCTGCAACCCCCGGGCCAGCCTGGCTCTCTGGAGGACCGGTCCCCTGAGGCCCCCCCCGCTGGGTGGCAGACACGTGGCCCTGGACTGAGGTTATCGACAGGCCCCAGCTTGCGATCCATTGGCAAAAGACCAACGATGTTTAGGGCCTCATCACTGAAAAGAAAAGGGTCCAGGTAGATCAGTGGCGTTATGCCTGGTCAACAGTTTTTGATTGCGTGTTTCTGTAGATGATCCAGTAGAAGCCTGATGATTTGTAAGCTGGCTCAACGGACACCCCGAGAAATTAATCATGTTCCTCCCTCTCTGTCATCTCAGCTAAGGATCTACAACTGGAAGGATGTTGGTTACAGTCTCACGGTTACCTGAATATTTTACAAAAAACTAGTTTTCTGTCAAGGTAGATGTGTGACTTGCTGCTGGATAGTATGCCATAAAAAACAGACGCTTCTAGCAATTACATCTGTAATCGATACAGAAGGTCAGTCGGTGAGTAAATCAGTCAAAACCTGCAGCTCCTCTGGGTGTAGGAAGCATGGCTTCTTGCTTGGTGCTCCGCAAAGGATTCTTACTCAAACACATTTGAAACAAACACGACATTTCAGACAGGAACTCGCATTCATCATGTAAATATAGTCTGTGCATACAGCATTCAGAATAAGAGCAGTTCCTCGTTGTATTGATAGCGTCCCCATACCTCAGTCGTATTGACAGGGTCCCCATACCTCAGTCGTATTGACAGGGTCCCCATACCTCAGTCGTATTGACAGGGTCCCCATACCTCAGTCGTATTGACAGGGTCCCCATACCTCAGTCGTATTGACAGGGTCCCCATACCTCAGTCGTATTGACAGGGTCCCCATACCTCAGTCGTATTGACAGGGTCCCCATACCTCAGTCATACTGACAGGGTCCCCATACCTCAGTCATACTGACAGGGTCCCCATACCTCAGTCATATTGACAGGGTCCCCATACCTCAGTCATATTGACAGGGTCCCCATACCTCAGTCATACTGACAGGGTCCCCATACCTCAGTCATATTGACAGGGTCCCCATACCTCAGTCATATTGACAGGGTCCCCATACCTCAGTCATATTGACAGGGTCCCCATACCTCAGTCACATTGACAGGGTCCCCATACTTCAGTCATATTGACAGGGTCCCCGTACCTCAGCCTTCCCAGAGAAATTCAACTTGCAGAAACGGTTCAAGCAGCCCTCCGCTTAAAGCAGCTGCATTTTTACTGGATGTGAGGTCATAAGAAAGCTCCCGATCGGTGCTGTGTATCACCTCCGACCCAGGGAAGGCAGAACCATCTCGGCAGCAGGCTGGTCGTCATCATCATCATCACTCCTCCACTACAGGCAGGTAACAGTGTGGGGCCTGGTCCCATAGGAAACCCAAACCTTCCACAGAGAACAACAGAGGCCAATGAACACCATGAATTGGCGTTTCCTCCCTCAGACGGTCATGGGGATGACTCTCTGACAATGGGAAGGCTGCAATTGCTCCCACTGGCCACGTGTATTCAGTATTCTGGCTGCATTCTGAATCCTTTCACTCTCCACTGCCCTCCCCACACTATGGCTTCTCTCCATCTCAGACAGAGGCCAGGGGAGGCTGTCCTGGTCCTCCCCACACTATGGCTTCTCTCCATCTCAGACAGAGGCCAGGGGAGGCTGTCCTGGTCCTCCCCACACTATGGCTTCTCTCCATCTTAGACAGAGGCCAGGGGAGGCTATCCTGGCCCTCCCCACACTATGGCTTCTCTCCCTCTCAGACAGAGGCCAGGGGAGGCTGTCCTGGCCCTCTCTGCACTACGGCCTCTCTCTGTCTATGCCAGTCAGTCTGTAATCAGGATGAAGGCAAACAGAGATAATTGAAGGCCATCCTCTCCCTCTGTGTGTTTCAAAATACATGCTGACATCATCAGCTGTGGGGGCCAACACTGGTTACCATGGTAACCTTGTTTTTTTTCCCTCAGCCCGACAGTGATGCAATTTAAAGAGCCATCGAGAGCGAGGGACAGTTGTATTTTTCTCCAAAAGGGATGTCCACAGAATCAGACGCAGAATATATGTCCTTTTAGTAAGGCAGTTAAAAATAATGGGTCAACGATCCAGAAATGAGGCACACCCTTTGATACATGAATATTGCAACGCTGATATAATAATAATTCATGACATTTGTGTGGAACGCTGAGATTCGTCTTGAGGAAAAAAACTCACTTGTTTACAAAAAAAACATCACTGCCTTTTCAAAATTGGGATCCACAGTAAGCCTCCCAGCAGCCATTGAAACAAAACCTGTCTCCTTCGCCTCTGACTCCAGTTTTAGTGAAGCTGTTGACAAGAGCTGTGATGACAGAAGAAGAACACATGCTGTGCATCACCCCGACAGGAGCTGCTGGTGGTGTGTGTGTGTGTGTGTGTGTCTCAGACACTTACATATTCTGCGAGAAACATCAGTGGATCTAGGTCAGCTTGGCGCCTTGTTTTGTTGATATGGTGTTTTGGGGAGCGTGTTGATTTCATGCCAACTCCACAGAGATATGGGTAGAGTGTTATGGGGGGCTGCTAACAGGCTAATTTACCATGGACTCAACACATAAATAAACAGATGAGGAAGGTTTTACATTTGATGCAGGTTTCTACCAAAATGCCTGGCCATAATACGATTGGATGAAATCCCATTTTTGCAGGTGTGAGCATCTTTATAATTTCAGAATGGGTAATTTGGGCCATAGGCCAAACGTTGTAACTTATAAAGTGGGGTGTGGAGCTTTGGGTTCTTCTCTAGCTGACCCAGAACTTAAATTGAGTTGTACGACTTAAAATTTGAAGATTCGACCAATCACAACAGACTTCAGTTGTGTCACCAGGGCTGCAGAGTGACAGGGCAGTGGTCGTCTCTGTAGAACTCCCCCATTTTATCAACGGTGGCAATATTCACCAATAAGAAGCATATTGTGTCCTAAGAATTGGCCCATTTTATTACAATCTTCACCATACACAAAAATGATAGTAAAATAAACAAAAATAGATTAGTAAAAATGTTTATTGCCAGATCCAACTGAAAAACAATACTCAACCAAATAAAGCAGATCAGTGCATCCTTACTCTCTCAGAACCCCAGACACAGGCAGGCAAAGGAGCCCAAAACAGCTTCCAGTCACAAACCCAGGACAGTGGAGGGTGAAAAGTACCCAGACTATCAAACCAACCCCACAAATGAACTCTGTGCACAAACTGTTAGAGCATAACAGTCCTGGCTCAAAAGACGGAGGGGTCCAAGTAATCCACGCAGCAGCCTGCCGAGGGACAAACCACCAACACCCTCACCAGAACCCACGAAGAACCTTAACGGCCCTCCAGAGTAGGACAAACCACCAACACCCTCACCAGAACCCACGAAGAACCTTAACGGCCCTCCAGGGTAGGACAAACCACCAACACCCTCACCAGAACCCACGAAGAACCTTAACGGCCCTCCAGGGTAGGACAAACCACCAACACCCTCACCAGAACCCACGAAGAACCTTAACGGCACGACAGGGTAGGACAAACCACCAACACCCTCACCAGAACCCACGAAGAACCTTAACGGCCCTCCAGGGTAGGACAAACCACCAACACCCTCACCAGAACCCACGAAGAACCTTAACGGCACGACAGGGTAGGACAAACCACAAACACCCTCACCAGATCCCACGATGAACCTTAACGGCCCTCCAGTGTAGGACAAACCACCAACATCCTCAGCAGAACCCACGAAGAACCTTAACGGCCCTCCAGGGTAGGACAAACCCAGGCCATTACTGGCATGACAATGAATGGAGTGTTGACGGAGCGTCAACACATCCAGGGTGAATGTCCAGACACTGGACACAATAAAATTGTCTAAAACAAACGTAGTAACCTGGCAACGGCCAACATGGGGTGTTTTCCAGGTTTCTTTTCTCTCAAGCAATTCCTATTAATAGTCCAACAACTCTGCAAACTCTGCAACAACGACAGCCCACATCAGCGCTGTTCCGTCAGTACAGTCAGTCAGTGCTGCCTGCTGAGGAGGCAATTCAAACTGAAAAACGGTCCTTCACCAGGGACGGCTTCCCACAAACTTGTCTGTTTTCTCACTTGTATTTTATTGGCAAGCGGGTTTTCAAAGTACCAAGAATGAATACCAATGTGGAGTGGGGGGGGGGGGGGGGTAAGAGGGAGGAGGACCCAGAGCGCATCTTTGATAGAAGGATAGAGAGCTAATGGACCAACGGTTCTCTCTCTCCCCCCCCCATTAGGAAGACACCTGCTGCGTACTCCACCCGTGGCGCAGAATCAATGTTTAATCACTCACCTAACGGGTTTGTCTTCAAGGACATATTCCTGAAACTATTTAGCAGTACACCGACGATACGTTCTGGGAACATCACCAGGGGAGATGCATTCAATCCTAAATCAAATCTGACATTGATCTATACAGTGGGGTTTTGCTTAGCTAATGGAACAGCTAAGCAATTCATCATTACTAAACCCAATCCTTTCTCCAAAGGACCGGCCTTTGAAAACAGTTGCGTGATGATCCGATGTTTCTTCTCCCGGGTTTGCTGAAAAACCACTCTTCCAACGCATGGATGACTCAGTAACAGTCCTGGTACACAGAGCAGACTTGAACTTGTAAATGACCTTTGACCACTAGGCAGGACGCATGCGGTGGGACATTACAGGAAGAAGAACAACAGCCAACCTCTGCAATTGGGTAGCAGCCAGCCAGCCGTGAACGCTTCCTCCATTTACGACGAGGTTCATCCGACAGCTGTAGGATGGTAGATGACCTCCTGCCCTGGCTGAAAACCGCATGGTACTGGGGAGAAAGTTAGCCAGTTGAACGCATTTGGCTGCGAGCACAAAATCAGCTAAATCCAGCCATGTGGAAAACAACAATACCACAGCAGGAGTCCAGAATGCAGGTGAGTGTATCATAGGATACAGATTGGAGAGGGAGCGTCGCTGAGTACATCACGGTGCTGAACACACATTACAGGATACAGTGGGGAAAACAAGTTTTTGATACACTGCCGATTTCTATCATAGGAACTCTTCAACTGTGAGTGACGGAATCTAAAACAAAAATCACATTGTATGATTTTTAAGTAATGAATTTGCAGACCTCTACATGCTTTGTAAGTAGGAAAACCTGCAAAATGGTCAGTGTATCAAATACTTGTTCTCCCCACTGTAAACCCCATGAACCTGCATTTCACATTAGAGTCCTGCATCCGACAGGACGGACTGGTGATGTAACGTACTACAGTCCTGTTTTACGGAAGCAATACGCAGGAGCAGACGTGTGCTTTAGCAGGCCACTTGATGCCAAAGAAATCACGGCGTCTCTTCGAGAACCCCAGGGGGCCCGGCCAGGACAAAGACTTCGGATCTCTATGGTAACAGCAGGGGTCCACCTGAAAGCGATCCCACTGGGACATTCCACAACATAGAACATCACATATCTATGGGGAATAGAGCAGTTGGTAGAAAATACTTCCTGAACTACCTGCGTTCTAAAGCTGAATCTAGGCCATTACATTGTTCTCCTAGTCTAGAGCCGCTAACATGTAAAATGCATGTTAGGAGATATATGGCTAAAGGTTGTGGGCCATCAATTTCCTGGTACTGCCGGCTGACATCTCAACTCTCGGGGGGGGGGGGGGGGGGGGGGGGGGGGGTTTATCTTTGCAGGTCGGAATGTAACAGTTGGGAAGGTTTATATTCAAAGAGGAATCTAATGGATCAGTTCATTCTGTTTTGAAATGTAATTTAATTTTCTTCAGTTCATTCTGGATTTTTTTCTTCCCCTTTGTCTCCAGACACCTGGCTGGCACTATACATGAATTATAAGTACCAGAAGGTAGCAGCTGTTTTGTGAAAATTAGACGGCAAGACTGCAAGTCATTCTAACAACAGATGACAAAACAGAAAATTTATGAAAACCCACAAGAAAATGTTTCCCTTTAGGACTAAATGATTTAGTGTCTCGAGATCAAAAATTAACATTCTGCCTGCCTGAGAAAATCAATAGACAAAAAAAACTTTTTTCAATCCTATGAACCCAATGGGTAAGGAAAGTCCAGAATCACCAAGGGAGACAAATCATCAGCGGGAATTTCCTGGTCTCATCAAGCTTTAGAGTATCTTTCAAAACATTTCATCCTCCATCGACATTTGCACATTTTACAAAATCAATCAGGAAAGAAGTTGTTGTTTTAAATTAATTACAAATACAAAACAGAAAATTATTGATTGCTCAACCAGCTTTGCACATCAGGACACAGAAATGTTTGTCCACTCTTCTTTGCAAATTTGCTCAAGTTCCATCAAGTTGGATGGAGAACATATTCTCAACTGGATTAAGGTCTAAACTTGGACTAGGCCACTCCAGGACATTGACCTATTTGTTTTTAGGCCAGTCCAGTGGGGCTTTGGCTGTATGCTTTGGGCCACTGTCCTGCTGGAACATGGAAATCCTCCCAAGTCTTAAGTCTCTTGCAGACTTCAGCAGTTTTTCTTCCATGATTTCTCAGTACGTTTCTGCATCCATTATGCCCCCCATCTTCACAAGCTTTCCAGGCCCTGATGCAGATCAACTTTGCCATAATCCTGCTTCTAACACACTTCATGGTGTTCTCTGGAGAATGTGCGTCGGCAGGCCTACTCTATTATGGTCTCATCGGATCGCAGAATCTTCCCCTTTGTCTTAGAGTCGCCAACATGATTTCTGGCAAACTCTAACCAAGATGGGTTTTCAACAATGGCTTTCTTTTTGCCACTCTCCCAGGAATGCCACTTTTGTGAAGCACCCAGGCTATTGCTGCCGTATGCACAGTGTCTCCTGTAACTCCTGTAAATCCTTTTGAATTGACACAGGCCTTCTGAAGTGGTGCCTTTCTCACTCCAATACTCAGGTTTTGACGGCCTGTTCAAGACAGATTCACAACTGTCCCATTTTCTCTCCATCTCTTAATAATGAACTTTACTGTGCTCCGGGGGATATTCAATGCCACAGAAACGTTCCTATGTCCTGTCCAAATGTGGGACCTTGGTATAACATGAGGCATAACAGAGAACACCACCCTATACTTTATGTTTAGTTACTTCATATGCCATTATTTTATTACAGTCAAATTGATTCATTTCACTTAAATTGCACATTCACACATTCCTTAAAGCAGAAATACGCAGATGTAGATGACTGTTACTCTGGCGATTTGGGGTCAGATTAGAGGTCCTTAGGTTCAATGCAAAGGTATTGAAACATTAAGAATGAGACCTTGTGTTTGAGAAATATGACGTGCAGTAATCGCATGTGCCCCTGTTTCCATTACATAAAAAGTATTGTTAAGATATGAGTGATAAATGTATCAATAGCAAGCAGTAAAGAATGTTTGAGTGATTCCTGTCTAAGTTTCACCATAATATCTGGCTAATTAGCTTTGTAGAACTTAGCATCAGACCTGGAATACGAGCTGCGTGGTGGTGTAGGGAATGTCTATGAATGCATGTACTGAGGTAGAGGACGAGGCTTTGAGTCTGAGACACACGATGTGCACTTTGTTTTCATTACGGTAAAAATAACCAAAACAATAACCAAAGTTATTCAACTTATCTTTGTCTCCCTGATGTTGTTTTTGTGTGGAATAGTTCTAACCAACTGTGGGACCTCCCAATGACAGGTGTATTTAACCTGAAATCAAGTGAAACACCTTAATCGCACACATGTGGACCCAGTACCATTAATTATGTGACTTTAAAGGCATTGGACTAAAGCAGGGCTGCCCAACCCTGTTCCTGGAGATCTACCATCAAACAGGTTCTCACTCAAACTCTAATTTAGCATCCGATTCTAATAATTAGCTGAAAGAAAAGCTTAAATCTGGTTAGTCACAAATGGTGTTGAAGAGAAAACCTATAGGACAGTAGATCTCCAGAAATAATTGGTAATTCAGGTGTGAATTACCAAAAAGGGCTGAACACTTATGCAATCAAACATTTTCTGTTTAATATATAACACATTAAAAAACTCCACAATGTCAAAAACACCTAAGTAACCAGACTGACCATGAATATGCAACAATATCTGCAGCTGCTTCAGAACAAACCATCCAATAAAACACTCTCAGCGCTGATCTCGGATCAGTCCATTTCACATTTTATCATGAACCATGAAAAGGCAAAACTGGCCCTAGGTCAGCACTCATACTCCTCTGAAAGTCTGTGTGTCTACAGCTGTTGGCAATAAGACTGGAAGACCAAAACCATTACACCTGCCCATCTATCCCCCTGAATGATACATACACCCCCCCTAATTACCACAGCAAGGACAGAGAAGCAAAAACAATATTGAACCCAGGCATTCCATTAAACCGGATGGTACCACCAGACTGGCTGGCCCGATCACCACTGGAGCACAAACAGAGGAAGACACATTGAATGCCCTTCCTGTGTGCGTGTGTGTGTGTTGTATATGCACGCACTCCCACAGACTATTCAATCAGTACTCTCCTAATGAGGTTAGTTGACTGCTCTGTTGGCACCTGCAGGCCCCTTGGAGACCAAGGCCTGGGGAAACATTGTGTTTTGATTGAGACTAGCTCTGCACTGGGCTTTTTTCCTTCTGTGAGCCATCTCTCGCGTTCTTGTTGGCTCGTGTTAGACGCAGAAATTGTCTGTGTTTTCTGCATTTCAACAACACTGGGCCATTAGACGTCACCACGGCTGGGTTTGTAGGTGTATTCGACACAACGATTTCATCCACTTTAAGCCAGCGCCCGTTTCCTCGTTATCCACCTAATCTGCTGACTCGGCACTGCGGCCACGCTCTTCAACGCGATGTGTGTGTGTGTGTGTGTGTACATCAGCTGGTTAAATAAAAAGCAAAAGGCTGTAGCTACAGTTAGGACAGCTAATAATAGAGACACAATACCGCCAATAACATCTTAGGACACCAGAGGCTGTAAATTGGTCTGGTCTGACAATTATACACGCTGAATTGTACCCTGTTTTGGATACTAAGCACTCATTTTTGGGCCAATAGGGTTCTACCCCCGGACAGGGGCCAATAGGGTTCTACCCCTGGACAGGGGCCAATAGGGTTCTACCTTTGGACAGGGGCCAACAGGGTTCTACCCCTGGACAGGGGCCAATAGGGTTCTACCCCTGGACAGGGGCCAATAGGGTTCTACCCCTGGACAGGGGCCAATAGGGTTCTACCTTTGGACAGGGGCCAACAGGGTTCTACCTTTGGACAGGGGCCAACAGGGTTCTACCTCTGGGCAGGGGCCAATGCAGTGCTAAGGAGGTGCAGGCAGTCACATTTGGGACTCATATTAACACTAAGCGCCGTAGATTACAGAACGTCATGGTGAGAGACAAAGAGCCTGCTGCTGATGAAACATGTCCACAACCAGACCATTTTGTTTCCACTAAAGGCTTGCAGATCAATTCCTAACACGTCTGCATTTCTTTGATAAGAAAATAACATCCCCTCCCTTGTTCTACATCCCAAGGTGTGTGGGAATGCACAAGTGTGTGTGTTTGTGTTATACGTTTTGTGTAATGGAGCGATATTTCACCACAGCTCATTTTAAATTGGGAGACAATCTATTCTAAAGCTCCTAGTTGTAACAGCTGAATGGGTCCATTAGTGTGGCATAGAGGTAATAAGAGGAGAGGGGAGAGTGTTTTTGCTAATGTAGCCTAGTGTTTTTAATAGAAAGGGTTTAGATAAATGACTTTAATTTGTGGCTGGGTTGTGATTGACAGCAGTGAGGGCATGGTGTGTTTAACTGTAGATAAGTGAAGTGGGGTCTGGGGGCAGTGTGGGGGTGGGGGGGTAGATTAGTAAAATGTACCCGTGACGATTCACAATCTAGAGCCAGGGTATCACACAATGGGAACCACTATATACGGCTTCAATATCACATTCACATCTTATTCCCTGTCATTTGAAATTAAATTGAATTAAAACAGCAATATGTTCTATATTCTACTGAATCCTGAGGTAACCCACGTCCCTGAAACACCTTTCTATATTCTACTGAATCCTGAGGTAACCCACATCCCTGAAACACCTTTCTATATTCTAATGAATCCTGAGGTAACCCACATCCCTGAAACACCTTTCTATATTCTACTGAATCCTGAGGTAACCCACGTCGCTGAAACACCTTTCTATATTCTACGGAATCCTGAGGTAACCCACGTCCCTGAAACACCTTTCTATATTCTACTGAATCCTGAGGTAACCCACGTCGCTGAAACACCTTTCTATATTCTACTGAATCCTGAGGTAACCCACGTCGCTGAAACACCTTTCTATATTCTACTGAATCCTGAGGTAACCCACGTCGCTGAAACACCTTTCTATATTCTACTGAATCCTGAGGTAACCCACATCCCTGAAACACCTTTCTATATTCTACTGAATCCTGAGGTAACCCACGTCCCTGAAACACCTTTCTATATTCTACTGAATCCTGAGGTAACCCACGTCCCTGAAACACCTTTCTATATTCTACTGAATCCTGAGGTAACCCACATCCCTGAAACACCTTTCTATATTCTACCGAATCCTGAGGTAACCCACGTCGCTGAAACACCTTTCTATATTCTACTGAATCCTGAGGTAACCCACGTCCCTGAAACACCTTTCTTTATTCTACTGAATCTTGAGGTAACCCACGTCGCTGAAACACCTTTCTATATTCTACTGAATCCTGAGGTAACCCACGTCGCTGAAACACCTTTCTATATTCTACTGAATCCTGAGGTAACCCACGTCGCTGAAACACCTTTCTATATTCAACTGAATCCTGAGGTAACCCACGTCGCTGAAACAGCTTTCTATATTCTACTGAATCCTGAGGTAACCCACGTCGCTGAAACACCTTTCTATATTCTACTTGAGGTAACCCACGTCGCTGAAACACCTTTCTATATTCAACTGAATCCTGAAGTAACCCACATCCCTGAAACACCTTTCTATATTCTAATGAATCCTGAGGTAACCCACATCCCTGAAACACCTTTCTATATTCTACTGAATCCTGAGGTAACCCACGTCCCTGAAACACCTTTCTATATTCTACTGAATCCTGAGGTAACCCACATCCCTGAAACACCTTTCTATATTCTACTGAATCCTGAGGTAACCCACGTCGCTGAAACACCTTTCTATATTCTACGGAATCCTGAGGTAACCCACGTCCCTGAAACACCTTTCTATATTCTACTGAATCCTGAGGTAACCCACGTCGCTGAAACACCTTTCTATATTCTACTGAATCCTGAGGTAACCCACGTCGCTGAAACACCTTTCTATATTCTACTGAATCCTGAGGTAACCCACGTCGCTGAAACACCTTTCTATATTCTACTGAATCCTGAGGTAACCCACATCCCTGAAACACCTTTCTATATTCTACTGAATCCTGAGGTAACCCACGTCCCTGAAACACCTTTCTATATTCTACTGAATCCTGAGGTAACCCACGTCGCTGAAACACCTTTCTATATTCTACTGAATCCTGAGGTAACCCACATCCCTGAAACACCTTTCTATATTCTACCGAATCCTGAGGTAACCCACGTCGCTGAAACACCTTTCTATATTCTACTGAATCCTGAGGTAACCCACGTCCCTGAAACACCTTTCTTTATTCTACTGAATCTTGAGGTAACCCACGTCGCTGAAACACCTTTCTATATTCTACTGAATCCTGAGGTAACCCACGTCGCTGAAACACCTTTCTATATTCTACTGAATCCTGAGGTAACCCACGTCGCTGAAACACCTTTCTATATTCAACTGAATCCTGAGGTAACCCACGTCGCTGAAACAGCTTTCTATATTCTACTGAATCCTGAGGTAACCCACGTCGCTGAAACACCTTTCTATATTCTACTTGAGGTAACCCACGTCGCTGAAACACCTTTCTATATTCAACTGAATCCTGAAGTAACCCACATCCCTGAAACACCTTTCTATATTCTACTGAATCCTGAGGTAACCCACGTCGCTGAAACACCTTTCTATATTCAACTGAATCCTGAGATAACCCACGTCGCTGAAACACCTTTCTATATTCAACTGAATCCTGAGGTAACCCACATCAGTTAACTGTCAAGCCAGATCCTACAGCAGGCCATGACATCTGATGGTGGATGCAGAGGCACATCTCTCAAATAAAGGATAGGGGGTTAAGCCTTCAGCCATGGGCAGAGATGCTGTCACTCCCCAGTGCCATTCGGGGGCTGGCCTTGTCAATTTCACTGCCATTTGCCATACATGAAACAAAACACCTCTTTTCTCCTTCCACTTTTGAAAAACAATTCCCCTCGTGATCAAAATAGTGGCTGGTGGGAATTACAGTAAATGCGCAGCGGCAGTGGGATTAAGACTGAATTCCACATCGAGAGGGAAGTGTTTTGTTTCATGTGTGGCAAATGGCAGTGAAATTGACAAAGCCCCCAAATAGCACCGGGGAGAAACAACATTTCTGTGAAGGATTGCCTGATTTAGGGAATTTAAACAGTTAATATCACAGAAAGAATTTGCTTTCACTGCTCATTTTGCACTGTATTTGCCTTCAAGCAGTGCAATCACAAAGTAGGTGCACTCAGCACCTATAAAGTAAGCGCCCGGTGTCTGTCATCGGTGTGCATTCTGTACACACAGGCTGTCTCCCAGTAACAGCACTGACACACTTAATCACATTCTGATTATGCGTAAACGCACCTAGCAAATAAAGGATCTCCTGGTATATTCATATGTACCAGGAGACACAAAGCGCTTGCTACTGGAATCCCATAACAGCCAGTTTATTAAGGAGATGCTGAAGCTAGTTGGAGAGTGTAGTGTGGTGTGTGAGTGTGAGAATACAGTCCCCTACTCTTGTCTTTGTTACTGCTAATCAGGAAGTGAAGTGGTGAATAAGGAGGATTGTGATGGAGCACTGTAGCCCCGGGCAGACATATGGAACCAAAGCAGAGACAGCAAGGAAGAGAACTGAGTAGTGATGATCTAGAACCGGACATTAATGATATGTACTGTATTTCTGCCATCAGAACAGAAATGTCTGACCTGAACATATACAGTGACTTCGGGAAGTATTCAGATACCTTCACTTTCTTTGCATTTTGTTGTGTCATAGTTATAATTGATTGAATATACAAAATTAAGAGACCACTGCAGCTTTTTCTTTCCTTTCCAGAAAAGTCCTCACTCAAAACTTTCCTTTTCAACTTTTTTGCAAAGGAAAGAAAAAGGTGCAGTGGTCTCTTAATTCTTCACTGAGATGTATCTTATTATTTGCCATCAATCTACGGACAACACCCCATAATGACCGTTTTTAGCAGCTCAGTTGCAGATGGAAACACCCGTGTCTGATCCGTCAGAGACGACCAAAGGTTCTGGAGCCTAACCGTTGGTTCTCCAGGCCAGGCCTTGGATCCAGAACACTGGTGCTGTTCACCGTTGCCCTCTAACCAGGGGATGATTAACCATCAGTACTCCGTCCCTTTGGCTGATAATTGAGAACCAATGTTCAGACCCCTGAATGCCAATATTTCCCGTAACGGAGTGCTGAAGATAGCCCCCGTTCCACACAGACACACTATTCCATCTTCATCGTCCATCTGCTTCTCCACTCCTCCCTGGCGGTGTGGGTGTTCTCATTAGAAACAGACACTGACAGGCCTCCCCAGCCACAAGGCCTGTAACAACCCTGGCTGTGGCGGAACGGTGGCCACACCACATACAGCACATCAGTCCCACGAGGACCTGCCTCTGTCTGCAGGCATGCTGGCCCTGTCAGAGACACGGATAGGTCGATGGGGGCCCTTGGATCAAAGGTACCGCTTATTTATTTGCGGACATTTTATCAGGTATGTCGACTGAGACCATGTTCTCATTTACACCAAAGACCCGGGGGAACATATACAGGGGGTGGAGTGACGATGAACGAGCCGACTGGAACGTTCTGCTGGCTCGTCTGTACGGGGCCAGGACAGGGCGGAGGACTGGAGCAAGACACAGGGGTCTGAAACACAACACTCCTGTTATGTATGTAGGCAAGATATCGGAATGGAGAGCCAAAAGTTGTTTTTCCTCCACAAACTAAACTGACAGCGCTCTAAACTCAGCAGTTTATCAATGCTGTTTCTCCAGAATCTGGGTCACTCTCAGTGTTTTGGTTACAGTATGTGTATTTGTCACTGCAGAAAGCATAGAGGGCTGCGATGTGAGCCATCTTAGGTTTAAGGGCTTGTTTGGTTGGGCGCCCTAAAAAAGCAAATGAGCAAGAACTATAAGGCTTACACAGCATTCTGGAAACAATCATGTAATGAAGGAAAATGCAATCAGAGTGGTTTGGCAGGGAGGCAAAAAGCTTTGTCCTGAGATCCTCCGGTGTCCTCACCAGCTTGACTCAGAACCATAGATGGGCAATGAAGGAACGGCACCCGAACAATGGAAATGTCATGGCAACGCCTGGGATGGGGGGGGCTTTTGATTCTCCCCATTGGCTCTCAGCGAACTACACATAGCTTATTTTATGCATGCATGTGTATTCACGCTATGCTGAGGGGAACAGAAAAACAAAGCTTTGCGCCATGCTAAATTACAAGGCCAGCTGGGACCACACGCCCGGAGTCTCTGCTTGTGCCGAGGAGTAAACGCCGGACGGCTGAAGACAGTTCGACAGCAGTTCGATAGCGGCATGCTGCGGTATCCACCGTAGTCGTTCCCTCGGTCTTATCAAGAGAAATCCACTGAGAAATGGCGCTGATCACGAACAGGGCTGAACCCTCAGTACGGACCTCAGCAGACCGTGAGTGTAGGTCCCCACAGACCTGGTAGTTAGTTCATCTCACATAGTTTAGTGTCACCCGAAGAAGCTGCGGAAAAGGGCGTCCGTAAAGACCCGGGAAACATAAAGGAGAAGTCCGCTGAGGCTGGTTGTGACAGGGTGATCTGGGGGTGGGGGAGGTTTTTAATAACAGCAGCAAACCCCGCCCCCCCCCCCCCTCTCCGCTCATCTATTAGTTATAAAACGGCCTCTCCGAGTGTCCTCTCCAATCCCAGCCTGCATTTGTCACCGATTCATCGCCGCTGGACTCCTGACGGTGACAGATTAGGGGGTCTCAGATATAGCGCTGCAGACACAGACGAACAAAGAACCACTACCCCCCCCCCCCCAAAAAAAAAAACAGCACACCCACAATTCTACACACACCACTGTCACCAGCGCACACACGTGCCTCCCACCAGACCCTCCCCCCTGCATCTGAATAGCAGCTGCCCTTTCCATGGTGCAGACGGACCCCAGGGGGCCACGCTCTCCATAACACCACCCTGAGGCGCAGTGCAGGATGGGGGGTGGTCTGAACAACGTGTCCTGGCGCTGCCCACTGGACTTCCGGTCCTCCATATGATTTTAATGGAGGGTGGATCTTCGGGCCTGGGGTAACACTGGAGACACCGGTGTCTTCAACGTCGCTTAGAACAGCCCCGGGTTAGCATGAGTCTGGGTTAACAGGGACGTGACTGGGTTAGCATTAGTCTGGGTTAACAGGGACGTGACTGGGTTAGCATTAGTCTGGGTTAACAGGGATGTGACTGGGTTAGCATTAGTCTGGGTTAACAGGGACGTGACTGGGTTAGCATTAGTCTGGGTTAACAGGGACGTGACTGGGTTAGCATTAGTCTGGGTTAACAGGGACGTGACTGTGTTAGCATTAGTCTGGGTTAACAGGGACGTGACTGGGTTAGCATGAGTCTGGGTTAACAGGGACGTGACTGGGTTAGCATTAGTCTGGGTTAACAGGGACGTGACTGGGTTAGCATTAGTCTGGGTTAACAGGGAAGAGACTGGGTTAGCATTAGTCTGGGTTAACAGGGACGTGACTGGGTTAGCATTAGTCTGGGTAAACAGGGAAGTGACTTGGTGAGGTCATCAGTCTCCAGATTGGCGAGGCTTTAGGTTGTTTCATAAAACCAAAAAAAATGCCTTTTGCTCCCATGTTAACCCACCACTTGTGTTTTAGCTTGTATCAGCTAGGAATTTGCAAAAACCTGGCCATGAAAAGCCAGACCACGTGAGATGGCTGTCCCCTCCCTCATCCCCAGCCCGATGTAGGGTGACACATCCGCGTGTTAAATACTGTTACTAGCCTTTCGAAACGCGTGGCCACGGAAGAATAGACCTTGGCAACAGACAGATCAACCTAATAAATGTCCTGTCTACTGAAGAGGTCAGTCAGGATTTAGCCTCCAAATAACCTCTCTGTTCATTGGCCTCTCGGCAACGCTACAGTAATTAAGACTCAACCTGACTGGTTGGTAGTGTGCCGATGGCCTCCGCCTCATAATCACCTTCCCGTAGTATACGCATAAATACATTACAATAGCCGGGGTTCAGGGTCTGTGTGCTAATAAGCTGCCAATCACGCAGAAGATGGCGTCTAGCCTTTTAAAAGCCAAAAGATGTGAGACACATGAAGGGTCACCAAATTATTCCATTATGTGCAGTGTCGGCACAAAACAGGGTTCTGTCTGCACTGTGATAGCCCGGAGATGATCTGCACCCCCCAACAACCCCACCGCTCCTCATTCCCCTCCCCCCGCCCCTCGTACACCCCACCCCCCCCCCCCGCTCCTCCTACACCCCCTTAGTCCCCCCGTCAGAGCATAAAGCCTGACTGCTTCAAAAGGATATCTCAAGCCTTAATCTTGTCAAAGAGAATCGCATATTGCATATGGACATCATCTCGGTGACACTCCACACCCGACCCCTGCCACAGCCATCCAGAACTTTCTTTTTTTTTTTAGATCAAACAGAGAGAGACATCTGAAAACATCCCATGTGCGTTCAAGATGTTAGAGTGCTCTGCCATGAGTGAGTGCTTATTACTAGAAAGTACAGACAGGAACAAATCAAGTGTGTAGAATGTAGGCTCCTCGTCACCAAGCGCCAAACCAAACCCCCAGCAGGTTGGAGACTACTACATTACCATAATAACATGCGGACAGATCATCCATTTCATCTCCAGCACAGGCAGGGCTCCGCCGACCTCTTCAAGGAAAAATAAAATGTATTGAACAGCTGCCTGGAATGGAAGCCGTATAATGAATTGTAATACATCCAACAAGCCCAGAAGGAATAAGCCAGTGTTTATGTCCCAGAATGCACCAGCCCTACCACTACAGCATCCCTGTCTTCTCCAAGAGGCGCAATTGTCACCTCTCTCAGGTGAGTCAATCAATCAAATTAATTTATAAAGCCCTTTTTACATCAGCAGTTATCTTTTACAAAACACCTAGTCTGAAACCCCAAGAAGCAAACAACAACAACAATGTGGTAGCACAGGGGCTAGGAAACACTCACTAAAATGGGCCGAAATTTAGGAAGAAACCTAGAGAGGAACCAGGCTCACAGGGGTGACCAGTCCTCTTCTGGCTGTGCCGGGTGAACATTTTAAGAATACAAGTTGTAATAATTAATGAATGCATTTGGGCTGTGTCCAGAGTCAAAACCTAATCCAGGTCAGAAGCATGACCAGATGGACAGGGACAACCGGGTGGAGGAGGGGGGGGGTAATCGAGGGGGAAGTGAGTGCCGATTAGCGATCATTGCATTCACACTGACTGCTCTCAGCAGCAAACACTATGAAAACGTTGTATTGTTTCCACTCGCAAAAATTTCAAAGTCAACCCTTGTTGTTTACTTCCTCGTTGACTTTTACAAGCAGTTTCTTTTCCCGCCTTCTGATTGTCGCAGATGTCGCAATTAGTGTCTAGCTAGGCAAATGGCTGAAGACTAAGCACTAACCTCTGGTAGTCAACTAAACAAAGCATAAGGTCTGTTAGCGATCAGAGCTAAGAGGAACGGCAAGTGATCAAGGCCTACTATCGCTGCAGTGTGCCCTGACCTTTAACCTCAGGCTATCAGGGAAAGAAAAAAGGGGATATCTGTCCGTTTGCACATAAGGTCCAACTAGGATTTGACATTTAACAGTGTTTGACAACTGCATTTTACCACACGGTAAACACCAGGGGAGCAATTAGGGCTATGGTCCCATTCAAATGTTCACCCTAAAATGTTGCCCTTCCTGCACAACTGATCTGCCACCCCAAATTAACATTGACTCCATGCCTCAGGGTCAATTTCATCTGATTACATTTCACTAATATGTGAATTGTAATTTAATATGTAAAAATCATTATCCCTGTATTTAATTGAAAACAGTACAAAGACAACATATCAAAATGTTGAAACAGAGAAATGTTATTTTGTTGGAAAAATACATGCCCATTTAGAATTTTATGCCAGCAACACATTTCAAAAAAGTTGGGACAGGGGCAGGGTATACCGCTCTGTTGCAACACCTCTTCTTTAAACAATACTCTGTAAGCATTTGGGAACAGATGTGCAAGTCACCCATGCCATGTGCACTAACGCACCCCCATACCATCACGGATGCTGGCTATTGAACTGTGCGTTGATAAGCCGGATGGTCCCTCGCTTTAGTCCAGAGGATGCGGCGTCCATGTTTTCCTAAAATAATTTCACATTTAGATTTGTCAGACCACATGACAGTTTTCCACTGCGCTTCATTTAAATGAGCTTGGGCCCAGAGTATGCGGCGGCGGTTCTGGATCTTATTTATATATGGTTTCTTCTTCGCATGGTAGTGTTTTAACTGGCATTTGTGGATGCAGTGACGTACTGTGTTCACATACAGCATTTCCTCTGGATTCTCTGAATCTTTTAATGATGTTATGTACCATGGATGAGATCCCCAAATTCTTCACAAATGTATGTTGAGAAACATTCTTAAACTGTTGCACGTGCAGTCTTTCACAGAGTGGTAAACCCCTCCCCAACCTCACTTCTGACAGACCCATCCTCTCTGGAATGATCTTTAAATACCCAATTATGTTACTGACCTGTTGCCAATTAATCTAATTAGTTGTGTGATATTCCACCAGGTTTAGTTTTTTAGCACTTACCAACCGTTCCAGTCAGCTGCCTCTGTCACAACTTTTCTTTAAATGTTTTGCAGACATCAAACTCAAAGTGGCCATATATTTTTCAAAGACACAATATAATGCCTCAGTTTCAACATTTGATATATTGTCTTTGTACCATTTTGTATCTTTGTATCAAATAATTTGTACATCATTGCATTCTGTTCTTATAAAAAAATTCTAAATAGGAAACGGGTTGCAATAAAATTAAATACTAATTCCAATTGAGCTGCCTTAATTATAAGCCTAATAAGAAATTAATAGGCAATGATGAGAACTGAGGCTCCCCCCGGCGTCCTCACGTTTGTGGCGCGACAATATTCCCACCATCTGATTTACAGCTTTGTCAGCCGAGGCCCATTAGCTGAGATTTCCACCCGTAGGAGTCTCCCCTCTTTGTTCCCAGCACGCCGAGGGATCAGCGAACCAGGACCACCCAACATAGTAGGATAAAGGAGTGTTAAGGATCAGCAGCAGACGGAGGACCACGTGACAGCGTCTAGAGGTGAGGAACCTTCCTGAGATGAAAGGTGGGTCCCTGAAGCATGTTCAGACTGCCCCGGGACCCCGGCTACAGCTGGCAGCAGGGCCCCGCAGAGCCTTGGCGAGGACAGGACAAGGTCAACTACCTGACAGTGTCACGTCTTTTCAACAACATACAGAGATATCACCATTTATATAGCAAAAGAAGTCTATGTTGTGTTTCCTTTTTTGTTAATAAGATCTGTGTTAGAGCCTTGTAATGATGTGCTATCACCAGAACATCAATACAAGGTAGTGATGGGGGGAAATATAGTAACATTTTGATATTTTTTTGTATTGCATACCTTTTTGATTTAGACAATATTGTAATATTTTAAGGGACTAACTGTAGTCCCCAAAAACAGTATTTCTTTCCACTTCATGGCTTATTGCGTTGAATAAGAGAGAATTCCAAGAGTGAGCAAAGTTGTCATCAAGGCAAAGGGTGGCTACTTTGAAAAATCTTAAATATAAATGTATTTTGATTTGTTTAACACTTTTTTGTTACTACATGGTTCCACATGTGTTATTTCTTCACTATTATTCTAGTAAAAATGAATGCTCTTGAATGAGTAGGCATGTCCAAACATTGACTGGTACTGTTTATATTCTCATTCATCCAGAAGGGGGTGTCCTGAGTAATTACACACATTAATATTACTTTTTTATTCAAATATACTGTTTCATAACACAAATGTAAAAACATCCTAATTTGCTCCCACCGAAATGAACCAGTAATCACCAGTACACATTCAAACTCTGGTCTTATAATGCACTGGCTTTTGGTCGACCATCTTACCAACACTAAGAGATTCGTAGTACTCAGAGTTTTCATTTCACGTAGTATAAACAGGACAAGTTCCAAATGCCACTGAAATGTCAGAGTCCAACCTCTGAAGAACCATGGAAAAGGTGAACGACCAATGAGCTGTCTGAGGACAGGTTTTTGTTGATGAGGGCTAAATCCACAGGTCTGTTTTGGAGCCTGATGGGAGGGAAGACCGCTCCAGATCTGTCTGGTGTGACGAGGGTTTCAACGACCATGTAATAAAGTGAACACTACAGGGAGAAACAAAAACAGTGAGCGAGGGATGGAGACACAAAATGAGCGAAAGACAAAAGGAGGGATGGAAAGACAAAATGAGACACTGAGTGAGGGATGGAGGTGGAGACAAAATGTAAGAGAAGAGAGTGGATGACAACAAATCAGAGACAGGCCCAGAGCACAGTACTGAACCATGGACAGAACCAGAGCACAGTACTGAACCATGGACAGAACCAGAGCACAGCACTGAACCATGGACAGAACCAGAGCACAGCACTGAACCATGGACAGAACCAGAGCACAGTACTGAACCATGGACAGAACCAGAGCACAGCACTGAACCATGGACAGAACCAGAGCACAGCACTGAACCATGGACAGAACCAGAGCACAGCACTGAACCATGGACAGAACCAGAGCACAGTACTGAACCATGGACAGAACCAGAGCACAGCACTGAACCATGGACAGAACCAGAGCACAGCACTGAACCATGGACAGAACCAGAGCACAGCACTGAACCATGGACAGAACAAGAGCACAGCACTGAACCATGGACAGAACCAGAGCACAGTACTGAACCATGGACAGAACCAGAGCACAGCACTGAACCATGGACAGAACCAGAGCACAGCACTGAACCATGGACAGAACCAGAGCACAGTACTGAACCATGGACAGAACCAGAGCACAGTACTGAACCATGGACAGAACCAGAGCACAGTACTGAACCATGGATGCTAACTCTCCTGCTGCCGTGCCAGGCACAAAAGCTGTGAAAAAAACAGCCAATACCCTGTCGTGGTGTTCAGAAAATACTGATCTGACCCAGTTTAAAAACAAGACCCACAACAGTCTCTGTGGGACGGTCTCTGTCACACACGACTGGTGCTAGCCACATACACTGCATCTACATCAGCTTGATTGAGGCTAATCAGGCTTTGGATGAGACGCCAAACAATTGCTGGCATTGGGGAATATCACATCAAACAGTTACAGGCCTTTTGTACTTTGCGGGGGGAGGGGGGGGCGCTATCTGTGTTAAGTCAGGAGATACCCGAAAATATGCAAGAACAGTGAAACAGAAAACAAGAGCATCTGGCTGGTAAACCTCATATGCCCCTCAGATAGGACTTGGCAACATTTTCCCTTGGGAAAAACCCCCCATGTCTATATGATCCCCTTTTATAGACCAATGTTTCTCTTATTCTTGTGGGATATATAGCCATTGCTGCAGACTTTGAATTGTGAGAGGTGGGAGGGGTTTACCACGGTCTATTTTTAACAAGGCAGCCGGACGGCAACACCCCTTCATGAATCTATTATAAATGAGCAGTGCAGCCTCTTCAAAACTTGGATGTTGGCACGTCTCTTTTTGGAGCTAGCTAGCAGGGTGCAAGCAATGGTGACGTAACTTCACCATTATTGAGCCGTGCCAGTGCACGGGCAACCAGCAAGTAGGGCAATCAGCCTCACAACCATGGCTAGCTACTCATAACAGTTACTATGTAATGGCAATTTAGCACAGACTTTTAACGTCGTAAATTTGCTGCATCTGCATTCAGGTAACAAGTACACTGAACTGGTCGGTTGCCGAGGGCCAATACGCCGTTGCCAACGCACCTGCAAATAACGCACCCTTCTCAGGTGGATCCGCACAACCACCACACACACCACGTCTTTTGTTCTAGTCAAACAGCCTAACAAAATGAAAATAATGAAGTCACCAAAACATCACCATATGGGCAAGTGAAAGGCCAAGCAAAGACAAAGGGCTGTAATCCATTATTATAAGGCAGAACCGTGTGTGTAGGATTTATGAGGCAGAAAACTGAGAGAAAAGCCATTCTTCTGCTGGCATGTCATCACCATGTTGGATTTCCCAATTTCAGCAGTTTGTTCCTTCCTGCTGGGGGGGGGGGATATCCTCATCTGCTCTACTGGGATTGGGGATATGGGTCAGTATGATCATGTAGGGTCATCGCCAGCCCTCAGGGAGATACCAAATGAGAGTGACAAACCAAAAGGTTATCCACTTTATCATCAGAAAAACCTCTGCCTCCCTCCACAAAGCCTCCATGTTCCACATCTGGAAAACATAATGGAAGGATGCATTCCAAGTTGTCTTTGCGGCAGACACACTGAGCGGAACTGAGGGGGATTCATATCTCTGTAAATGCAGTCTGTAACGTCTTTCCGTTGAACTCCAGAGGTTATCGTCGATTGCTGCTGAATCCAACACAGTGCGGAGTGTGTCGGAAAGTGTCCCATGTCACTTCGGAGAGTAATGTGCAACATTTGACGTCTTCAACTGTTACATCTTTTGTACTGTATTTCTGACGTATATTTACCAAAACGTCTCCAACTCTTAGTCTGAAGAGGAGTCTGTTTAGTACTCCAGCTACTGGCGTACACTGAACAGAAAGCAGAGGGAATTATCTGATAAGGTGTCTTACCACAGGAAGAAGAGAGGACATATGAAGATGGTCTCTTCTGATCCCTATCTACGAGGCTTTAGGCTAGGGTTATGGAATGAACATGCAATCCATCACAAAATAAATACTCACTTTTTTTTTACACTACAACCAGTTCTTCATTCAAATAAAGTGCCCAAATCTGTATCTAAAATACAACATGTATATAAAAATACATTTAAAATTTGCCTGAAAACTCAAATTTGCCTGAAACCTCTACCACTGTAAAGCAGCATGATACTGGAGGGTGGAAAAGTCAGAGGGGAGGACGTTTTATGGGGTGGGAGAGAAAGAAGACTATACAGAATTGGAGATCCTAATTTCTCCACTGATGTTTTTTTCTTGTCTTTATATATTCCCAAACATAACAGGAACAACACATTAGAAGACATGTACTTTAAATATGCATGACATTGTTTCCTCCAGACTGGGCAGCATTAGCCAGGATGAACTAGGCAGCTGGTCATTTTAACTGAGTGACCCAGACCCCCAAAGGAGAAACAGGTTCTCCTAGGCGAGGAACAGAGGCTCACAAAGGGGTCCAACTGAGCAGCGTGGGGCTCGTCTTACCTCTCAAATGCCACACACAAAATCTAGTTTCCCAAGCTCCTCCTGTAAACGTGCAACAACAAAGAGGCAGAGCGACCAAGAGACAGTCAGTGTTCTACTTTCGTCTTCCCACTGATCCAAACTGGGTCAGCTCCGAGCCGCCTAGAGGACCGGTACTGACATCAGTCATACGCTATGTGGATGCAGCCTGATTGGTGTGGTTTCTGTGCGACCAATGGCTGACGATGACGGGGAGCAATGTCAAGACCCCCCCCCAAACACGTGTGGTCAGGACCGTCCGGCTGTGATGACAGACGCACGGGGATGACAGACGCACGGGGATGACAGACGCACGGGGATGACAGACGCACGGGGATGACAGACGCACGGGGATGACAGACGCACGGGGATGACAGACGCACGGTGAAACACCGCGACCCTCTTCAGCTCGTCTTCCAGAGACATTCAGCGTGGTCAGCCCATCACCAGAAGTATGGTTACGTGACTGGGGTTAAAGAATGAATGCCTCAAACAGCCATCGGTCCCAAAGCACAACCACAGCAGAATGACCTCGGCGTTATACCCACACAGAAAACTCTTCACCGTGATTATGCGAATCTCTGCAGCAGTATGCAGAAGAGCGGAGCGCCAGACAAGGCAGGTCCAGCCAACCGCAGGTCACAGTGGCTTATACATTCACAAAAGCTCTGTGACTAACTCTTAAAGATAATGAAACCTTTTATCTCTGCGACAACCTGATGTCCGCGACAACCTTGATGTCCGCGACAACCTGATGTTCAGTGGCAAACGTGAACCCCATATTCTCTGATGGGTTTTTGTGTAGTTGCGCCCAGTACGCTGCAGCCCGTCTGATGTTGAACTTCCCCAAGTTCTCAGTGCCCACCCCCACCCCCAGATGGGTGTGTTCTTACCCGTGTGAACTCCCACTCCGTTGGGACAGCATGGTGCTCCCAAAAGCAGGACAGTGGCTTTAATTCCCAGGACCACCCACAAATTAGCATAACATGTCCACATATGTTAACGCGAAGGTCGCCTTGGATAAAAGCCTGTGCAAAATGGCATATGCCATGCCCTCCAGAATGATGGTCACCCTTGGTGTAGATCAGCCAAACAACACATTAAAAAAAAAAATTTTTGTTTAATGGCTTGATCTTCAAAATATTAAACAGTAATTTATTGAATGAATGATCGATGCATTACTAGCTAGACTGACCAAACCCCAGCACCTCCGGCAGGCTGTCTTGGACCTCAGCAGTGGAAAGGCCATTTGGCATCCAGACAGGTGCTGTACATTTAGACCACCAAGGACTGCTTCATAAAACAGCCTCCATGTTAACCAAAGCCCTGGAAAACAAACAGATCACAAAACACCGCCCACCCCCCACGCTCTCTCTCCTCCCCTCTAGTATATTAGCATGATATTACAGTCCAGTGGGGATACTAAATATTTACTATGAGCAACATGGAACCTCCACATAAAAAGATAAGACGCTACGTTAAGGAACACGGAGCACAGAACCGTGATAGAACCCTGTGCTGCTCATAAAAACCCACATCCAAGACCTGCAGACAGTGGACCAATCAAGGAGCTGAAGGCGCGTGTCATTTTCACACTACAATGTTTTTTTGTCTGAGATACTTTTTTGTGATGGTGCAAAGGCATGGAAATTGCTTCAGGCCACTGTAAACAGGCCTGGTAAACAGGCTAGTAACAGGACGTTAGTTTATACACCTTTCAGGTCAGGGGTCTGGCCAAAGCTCCACACGCAGTTGCTCGTTGTGTGAATCTAAAATGTATTTAACATTGTTAATGTTATGTAAATACAGTTGAGTTCATGACAAATTATATAATCTAAATTGCCTGCAAGTTTGACAGATTCAATGGGTGGGAGGTGAGACAGAAAACGAGAAGGGGAAGAAAGCTATAGAAAGAAATTAAAAAGTGACAGATTAAATAGAGAGAGAGCTTGTTATCAAGTACCACTCAAAACCCAGAGTTCATTATGGAGAACCAGAGGTTTATTACGGAGAAGCAGAGGTTTATTACGGAGAACCAAGGCCCAATGTTCAGAAGTAATCTGATTGGATTTCGGCTATTGGATTGGATCAGATCATGAAAATGTGATTCTAAAATCAGATTGGATCACAACCTAGCCTGGGTCTTGATCTGGATCCAACCTTCAGTATGTGTTGTTCAAAACATTTCAGTAGGATTGGGATCCCTTAGATCCATAAAATCAGGATTATCTTGATCCCAGCCGAAGGGTGGATTCAGGGTGGATTTCAAAATGTAATAAAACTTAAAAATTGGTCAAATGATACAACATTTGTATCATGTAGTATATTTATATTTAGTAATATTTTGTACTTGCTTTGTTTAACCGCTTCAGTGACAAAGTAGATGAAGTAGACATTAGGACACTGATTAAGCCTTTCAGTAAACTAGGCAAGCCTAGAGATAAATGTTGTTGCCCTCACTGGATTCGAACTTGGGTCTCCCATGTGAGAGGCTGCATCTTTAACCACTATGCCACAAAGCTGGGCGTCTCGACATTAAAATCATTTTGTCGCATTAAAATAATTTTGTCACACCAATTTTTAATATTTTGCTAGACACCATTATGCATTGTGTTAAACTGACTAATGTTTCTTATTAAGTTTACTTTCATGACAAATAGCATCTATAAACTGTAAGGCTTTTGCCACTGGCCGTTATAACAGCTTATTAGCCAGTAATAGGCTTACTAGTATCTACTAACTTCCTAGGAATAATCATAAGAATTCAGCAATTGCTAGTGAGACAGAAACAGTCGCAATATAACCGTATACAGTTTCAGTTAAGGCTTAATATAACGTAACTACTGTATGTTGTAGCCAGCAAATGTGTTTGTCTATCCTGACCCAAAACACATGCACGTACATCGAAAATCCACCAGAAACAGTCGCAATATAACCGTAAACTGTTTTATTTCAGTCTTACTATAATGGTTTTACGAACTCGGGACCTATAGTTCACAAGTCCACTTCTCTAACCACTACGCTATTTAACAAGGGGTAGTCAGTCAGTCAGTAAGAGACATTCGCCCTTCTTGGCCGGCTCATCTTACAGGGTCTGGCAAAATTAAGGGAACACATCAGGTCTCGATGAAGGAAAGATATTTTAGATCAAAACCTTTACTGTACATTATGTAATTCGTTGAGAACATGATGTAACAACAGTCAATGGAAAACCAAATCCATTTAGGGCTGGATTCACAGGCTATTCCAACTTACATGAATTTCCTCCTTCTTAAACCTAACCGTCTCCAGACTTTTTCACGTCTGTCACATGCTCAGTGTGAACCTGCTCTCAACGGTGAAGAGAACGGGGTGCCAATAGCTGACCTGCCAATTCTGATGTTCTCTGGCGAATGCCATTCGAGTTTCATGGTGCTGGGCTGTGAGCACAGGTCCCAATAGAGGACATTGGGCCCTCATGGAGTCTGTTTCTGACAGTTTGGTCACAAACATGCACACTACTAGCCCGCTGGAGGTCATTTTATAGGGTTCTGTCAGTGTCCTCCTGTTTCTCCTGGCAAAGAGCAGATATAAGTCCTGCTGCTGGGTTGCTGCCCGTCTACGAACCTGTCCAGCACTCCTTGTGTAACGGCCCGTCTCCCGGTATCTCCTCCATGCTCTTGAGACTGTACTGGGAGACACACCAAACCTTCTTGTGACGGCACGTATGGATGTGCCATCCTGGAGGAGCTGGACTACCTGTGTAACATGAATGGGCTGCAGGTACCGCCTCATGCTACCATTAGTGACAAGACACTAGCAAACCGCAAAACCAGAGAAGGTTTAGGAGAGTGCAATTGTCTGTGGACACCACCTGCAAAACCATTCCCTTTTTGGGGGTTGTCCTGCTGTTACCTCTCTAGTGCACCTGTTGTCACTTTCATTTGCACTAAAACAGGTGACACTGAATCACAATCTTGCCCTAATCTTAACCCTAAACCTAACCCTTACCCTAACCTTAACCTAACCCAAACCTCAATAAAGTAACATATATGCCTAAACTTTACCTAGATGTAATGCCTAACCTTAACCAACAACACCTGGACCTTAAAGAAACCCCAATTCTAACTATAAAATTGTTTGTCTGTTTTTACTATAATCATTGGGACATTTGGTCCCCATGAGTTCAGTAAGACCTAACCCACACACACACACACACCTGCTAGAAACGCTGAGGAATTACACACACTTTCCACAAATCGTCTCGAAACACTAAGGAATAACACACACACACAAACTGGCTGGAAACACAGAGGAGGAATAAGGACCCATACGGTAAACAAAAAAATGAATGGTGAGCTTGAAGGGAGACAGACGCTCCCAGCTGTGCTCAGGAGCCACCCCCTGCCAGGCTGAAAGGACCGGAAGATAATTGCTAATGCATCATTTAAATCTCCCAGCTCTCCTGACCAAACAGCTACAAACCTGTGTGTGTGTGTGTCTGTGTGTGTGCATAAAGGGAGCGATATACTGTATTTAGTGGTTCCTAAGAGCTCACAGGCATCTGTGGTTCAGGAAGTCAAACGGCACATAATTATCCTTGTACACAGTTAACATCAATGATGTCAAATTGTCTATGAGATAAATGAATGGCCATTTGACTTCCTAAGCCACAATCTAGGACAGAGGGGCGTGTTGTTAGAGACCTATAGTGTTTTTTACATGCAGTTTGTTCAGACAGACAGAAAGACGAGACGGACAAGACACATAGGGACAGTGAGAGAGACAGACAAAGACAGAGATACAAGACACAGACAGAGAGAGAGACATATATCCAAGACAAAGAGACAGACAGAAAGGCGAGACAGAGACAAGATTGCAGAGATAAGACAGCAGAGACAAAACACAGAGACAAACAAACACCCGTTTTTCCACTAGGGTTTGATCTATATATATATTTTTTTGCTTCAAATACTCCAGAACACAACAGGAAAAAGCCATTTTAGGAGAACTGTACTTAGGAGCTGTTCTTGCACAATGGTCCTTTAACTATGCATCAGTGGGTTTCCTCCAGAAGCTGAAACAGGCTGGATGGCAGAAACTAGGCAGCAGGTCATTTTAAGTGACCCAGACCTCAATAGAGAAACAGATACTCCCAGACTGGGGAAGGAGGGTCAGAACAGGGTCAAACTGCAAGGGATTAAAAGTGAGGGCAGAGGGCATTACGACACCAATTAACTTATCACCCACAACAATTGGAATAGATGTCGGGAACAGGGGTGTTGTCTCATCCAGGCTTTCTGGGGATTCACCCCAAGTTGACCTCTATTTACTCTGACAATCAAGTCCAACCAGAGTCACGCAGCGGAACGCGGAAGGCAGATAAATGAGTCACGACCCCGCCTCTTCACCTTGACCCTCCTCACTCACAATCCTTGGACTAATTCTGCTCTCCGAGTCTCCCTCCACCCATCACACCCCCTCTCCTGGTGTCAGCCACATCTGCCAATTATCTTCATATTGGCTGAGAACTTCCCGATAAGTCGTTCGGCCAGCCGCTGTGTTATGGGATTAGCGTCACACAGGAAATTGAGGGACGCAACAAGGTGACACATACCAATTCAATCGATGATAAGATTGTCATTGAAAAGTGTCAGGGCTTCACAAGTCAAGGGCAAAGCAGCAGCTAGCAAGGCACAGCTCAGTGTCAAAGGTCATAAATGGGTTATTTATAACCCTCGGTGTCTTCACATACACATCATAAACATAAATGTGTGTGTGTGAGAAATCTCTCCATGTTCCTAAAAGGTAACAGCTCACATCCCTGTCAGTCCACCCGTTCGTGCAGCTCGATTACACGAGAGACCTGACCGACTCCCAACACCAGTCCAGTTCCACATGAAGGTCCAACCAGGCAGATCCTGTCCTACTTAGTCTATGCGGCGGCAGAGTGAAATGTGGGCTGAGCTCGTCTCATGCTAAGTATAGCAAGGACAGCCTGTTATTACGCCACACCACTGGCCCATATAAAAACAGCAGAGGAGTCGTACAACAAAACTCAAAGCGGCGTTCAAACTGGAACACTTCATTCAACGGCCAGCACAGAGCGGAGATACGCCGGCATTGACCCGGTTAAAAACAGCAGGGAAACCGGAACAGGATGGCATCAGACGGGATGTTCATCGACAACCCAAACACGTATAGGACTAACTGCCAATAGACCTCGGTAAGGTCCACTGGACACCATTGCCAGATAATGGGCCCATTAAGAGTGATGGAGACCAGCAGGAAAGAGACTATTGGCAATCAGACCGGCAGGTCCGTTGTCCTGACAGAGCACCCGATGCATTCTGCCAAACACTCTACCACCAGTGGGGGTTTAACCACTGAAAAGGGAGAGGGATTACAAGTACAACCGTCACCACACCCTTGAGTCCGGGACCTACCTTGAGAAACCCTCCCACCTCACAGCCATGGACCTCCTCGTAGGGCCTCTTGCCCGGCGCGGCCGTGTGGAGCGCGGGGACGGCGGAGGGGGTCTCCGGAGCTGCCTCGCTCATTGAGTCACCATTGGGGGTGGTAGCTTTGGCACGGTGATCCTCTGCCTCAGTGTCCCCGGCCTGCTGGAGCGGCTCCGGCTGACCCAGGGACCCCATGTCTCCCCGAACGACCCCATGCACGTCTGCGTCTGGTGCAGGATGACCCGGTTCTGGTTCCGACGGCTGCTCTGGCCTGGTGCACAGGTCGTACATCACTGTGTAGGGTTAACAGCGGGCAGTAAAGAAGCAGCTGGGATCAGTAAGCCCACATTGGATCGAGGGGGGGGGGGGTCAAGGCCAGGTCGGGCAGTCACAGTATTGTCCTTCGCTGTCGACGGAATTTAAATAACCAGATTTTATAAAGGAAAAAGTCACCCAGACACCATCGTTTCCTCCGCTTTCCCCCAGCTTGTTCTTCTGGCTCTCTCTCTTCAGTGGCGGTTATCAAAAGACGTTTGGGGGTTGGACTGTTCCAGGCCAACCTCAAAAGTGTTTGACATCGACACAATAAGATCAGTAAGCTCAGCAATTACTGAGCGTATCAGAAACCACGCTCCCTCCTAACTTAGTTACTGTAGTCAGCCTGGCCAATCAGAAAGAGGTTAAACGGCGACAGCAATAACACTAGCTAGCAGATTGTCTTCTGCCTTCTTCCCTTATTAAATATTCCTTTCACGGGAGCAAGCATCATTGTCAAGACGAGTCCAGCTCAACACGGAGTCCATAGAGCTACTTCTGGGAGAGTGCAAATGGTCAAGGCCAGCAGACTCACTGAGGTCGAACAGAAAAGCTCCTGCGGAATAAAATGTCTTCAATGAAGCCTTTTAGGAGCAAATGATCACGCGTGTACTCCCTCCGATCAGAACAGGGAAGCGTGCAGTCTCCTGATTCACAGACCTACTTGCTATGCAGACTAAGGGAGACCGCGTCGTCCATCCTGCTTCTCCCGACTCCGTTCTCCGGGGGAACGGAGCAGTCGTCGCTCATCCACAAATTGGCAACGGCGCTGAAAAGCCTTGTAGAAATCAGCCGTCCTGTCTGCGTCGCACAGACGAGGATTCAACGGGGACTTCGGCGACGCGCGGCAGCTAAACGGTCACGTCAGCAGGTAAATGAGCCGACAGAAATGACAGGCTTGTCTAACAGGTTCCCGGCTCTCCCTGTCTCCGCCGGCAGTCTGGGCAGCAGGTGGAGTCCAGCTGTCCCTGCCTCTTGGTTGGTGCCGCTTCACAACAGGCCTGGATGAGCTGAGCAGTGCGTCCCACACAACGACACCACGGAGACGGAAGACGACTTCCAGCTAGAAGGGGAAAATACTGCCTGCGTGTGACCGTGTGTGTGTTTTTGAGAAGAAGAGACGGGAGGGGGGGGGGGGTTTGGTCCTCCTATCACATCAAGGCAGCATCTGGGAGGCAGCCAATCATGACTTGAGGCTGGAGCCGGTTTCCATGGAGATGACGCTGGAATGATGTTGGTTGCCTATTGATTGTTGAAGAGGAGGCGACGAGGGGAGGGCTGGAGGAGGGCAGAGGGATGATACCATGTGTAGGCGCGCGCACACAGACGCGTGCGCATGCACGCACGCACGCACGCGAGACGTTTTGGTGAATGACTGATAAATGCATAAACCCAGGTGGTTTAGATCTATTTAAAGCATTGAAGTACTAATGTAAGTTGGGACCAAATGCTTCCCATATTGAGGACACAGTGTCACACTGAGAGGCGGTTAGAAGGGGCCAGACCAGTGCACCACATTCTCCTGTACTGCAGCAGCCACGCCATAAGAGGCAGCATTCAGATTTTCCCAAAACACATAATGAAGAAACACGGAAAGTGTACACACACATTCACACAGAATCACAGCTACACTTCAACTCCTTGCTAGCTGCTTATTAATATAGTAAACAGAGGGCAAGAGAGCCCCTTGGGAGATTAACCAAAACCACAGGCAGACTCAACCAAACAGGAAGACGCAACCAACCAGAGGCTCACGTCAACAGTGCTAACCTAGGTTGGCCTCGATTCTAATTACATTCCGGTCAATTTAGATATCCACGTTTTCCTAATAGATAAGCGCTGAGGTCCTGAATAGACTGGAAATGAATTGGAATTTTCCCAGACAGTGGCACAGACAAAATAGGCAGAGCGGCACAGGGTTCAAACCTTGACGTGGTTCAAAGCACAGTGGATATCCAATGAACACTAAACTCATTCCAATGGGAAGAAATGACAATAATAAACGTTAGTCTTTCCAGAGTGGGAATGAAATGTGTTATGGATGGAAATGTGGATGGATGATAACGGCACCATTCATGGATACACAATACAATCTGACAAACTCTTTCCAGGTCTGACCATGGACAAACGGTCTGAATACTTATATACGCTACCCTTCCAAAGTTTGGGGTCACTTAGCCAGTTTCCTTGGAGCCCGTTTGCGCTGTTCTGTGAAAGGAGCAGTGCAAAGCGTTGTACAAGATCTTTAGTCTCTTGGCAAGGAACAGCCTTCATTTCTCAGAACAAGACAGTTTCTGGCCATTTTGAACCTATAATCAAACCCACAATGCTCCCGATACTCAACTAGTCTAAATGCAGGTTGAACTGCAGTTTTAATTAGCACAACAGTTTTTAGCTGTGCTAACATAATTGCAAAAGGGTTTTCTAATGATCAATTAGCCCTTTAAAATGATAAACTTGTAAAATGTGCCTGACAGCTGGTGGGAATGGGCCTCGGTACACTGTGGAAAATGTATGTATTATTATATCCTTATCTATTCAATATTCTGTAGGTTTTTTGTACTCTGTATGCTTGAAACATTATGTAATATTAAAAAAGACTCCTCTTCCCTTGTCAGCAACTCATAATGTCTGAATCGGTGTTCAGGTGGCAAATCCACCATAACCACTGTCATTTATAGAGAGACAGGCCCTGGACCTGGGCCCCAAAACCACCATAACAACAGTCCTTAACAAAGAGACAGGCCCTGGACCTGGGCCCCAAAACCACCATAACCACTGTCCTTTACAGAGAGATAGGACCTGGGCTCCAAAACCACCATAACCAGTGTCCTTTACAAAGAGACAGGCCCTGGACCTGGGCCCCAAAACCACCATAACCACTGTCCTTTACAGAGAGATAGGACCTGGGCTCCAAAACCACCATAACCAGTGTCATTTACAGAGAGACAGGCCCTGGACCCCAAAACCATCAGAAGAACAGCCACATAGGGTTCCTGTTACTTGTATTGTACAGGTGAATGGGACTCTCTTCCTTATTTGGGAGAGCTAGCAGAAGACCCCATATAGTAACTGTCCAGGTTAATATGTCAGCTTTTGACCGGCTTGTCTGAGTAGCCGACATTCTATGATTCTCTTTATCATTCTATGATTCTCTTTATCATTCTATGATTCTCTTTATCATTCTATGATTCTCTTTATCATTCTATGATTCTCTTTATCATTCTATGATTCTCTTTATCATTCTATGATTCTCTTTATCATTCTATGATTCTCTTTATCATTCTATGATTCTCTTTATCATTCGATGATTCTCTTTATTTCTTTGTCTCTTGGATCCATGTCTGTGTGCTGCCTATGTTGCATTTCATAGGCTGCATCATGGCAGCAACTATTCCTTGTATGTACATTCTGCAAGTACTGATGTCGTCACCTATACAGCGGGATGGAATGTAAGCTCAAACCTCAGCAATGTCATGACACTACTCTGTGTTGGTCTCTGTACTCTTTTTGTCACGATACCTGTTCCCGCACATATGCTAATAATCACCAACTGATAATAATCAACTGTTAGGCTAATGACGTAAGATTTTTTACTTGATAAATTGCTTTCCTGGAAAGGAAAAAAAAAGGTGCACTGGTCTCTTAATTTTTTCCGGAGCTGTATATCAGTGTTTCCATTTTCTTAAACTGGCACACATTTCTAAAAGCATTTTTGTTGCTTTGCACTATGGGTAATTGTGTGTAGACTGACAGTCTCACAAATTCTACACAGTTCACTCGTTCTCTGTCGAACTGAGAAAACAATAACTTTTAATAAAACTGCCCCAAAATTTGTTTTTCCAGCTTTTGTGAGCAGGTTAACCAAAAATGAAAGCAAAACATCCATGGAGGTGAGAGTGGTTTTGAATGTGTGGTGGCTGTAATTCAGCTCAGGTAGCTTATTTTGAAGGTAGCCTATTTTGCCAGGGGCCAGTATTGGTTTTTAGATGAGCATAACCCAGGCATCTGATACAGGATCCTCATTACAAGGATTTAAGCCTTTTCTGGTTAAATATTAACAGGATAAGGTGTTTTAAGAATCCAGTTTCCTAATAATAGAGAATTGGCAAGCACAGATGGTCACAGTCCCGAAGCAGCTCTTAACTTAGGAGATAAAATCACCCCTTTGAGGGTGGATTTACCTGGCTTAAGCCTGGAGTGTATGCCATAAATTGAGTGTGTTGAGAAGACGTAAATATATAAAATATTAAACCAGGGTTCAAAACAATATATATTTAATGGAACAGCCTGGCAAGATTTTACATTACTATAGCCTTGAACCAATTACTTGTGAATTTCAGGTGCAGTGTTTGGGTTTCAGCTCGGTCCAATGAAGTAGGCTGCATAACTCAATCCCTCTCTTATATGTAGCACACACTAAATCTTGAGGCAAGGGCAGACATTTCAGCTGAAGCAATTAGTCTCTTTTCCGGCCTGACAGTCCACTCTGGGGATGGCCCCTCTGACATGGGGTCATATATTCTGGCCGGTGCTATAACAGAAGCTATAAAAAAGGGGAATGGAAGATTGAGCATGACTAATAAATTGTAAATAAATAATTAGAAACGCATTACTATTAGTATGTGGAGACCTGAAGACCGAGACCCAGGGGGCCGAGACCTGGGAAATGATAGCTGGGGGGCGAAGATCCGGGGGCAGCGATCACTGGGGACCAACACCCGGGGATCGATAGCCGGGGACAAACCCCTGGGGATCGATAGCCGGGGACTGATAGCGGGGGACAAACCCCTGGGGATTGATCAGCGGGGACAAACCCCTGGGGATCGATAGCCGGGGACTGATAGCGGGGGACAAACCCCTGGGGATTGATCAGCGGGGACAAACCCCTGGGGATCGAAAGCCGGGGACAAACTCCTGGGGATTGATAGCGGGGGACAAACCCCTGGGGATTGATAGCCGGGGACTGATAGCGGGGGACAAATCCCTGGGGATTGATAGCGGGGGACAAACCCCTGGGGATTGATAGCCGGGGACTGATAGCGGGGGACAAACCCCTGGGGATTGATAGCGGGGGACAAACCCCTGGGGATTGATAGCCGGGGACTGATAGCGGGGGACAAACCCCTGGGGATTGATAGCTGGGGGCCGTGCATTAATAGGGGCAGTCATAATGCATACCACTGGTAATGAATCATAACTGTGTGTGCGTGTGTGTGTGCGCGCCAGCACGTGACACCCCCATTTCAAGCGTAATTGTGGATCTTGAAAGAGAGTGTCATTTTATTAAGGACAGTTCTATTTCTGGACACCCGACTGAGTGATCAAAGTAACAGAGGTGGACTCTCCACCCCACCCACTCTGAAGTTTAACGGTCACTGCAGCAGCCACCCAAGACCACCCAGTCACTCCACCCAAGACCACCCAGTCACTCCACCCAAGACCACCCAGTCACTCCACCCAAGACCACCCAGTCACTCCACCCAAGACCACCCAGTCACTCCACCCAAGACCACCCAGTCACTCCACCCAAGACCACCCAGTCACTCCACCCAAGACCACCCAGTCACTCCACCCAAGACCACCCAGTCACTCCACCCAAGACCACCCAGTCACTCCACTCAAGACCACCCAGTCACTCCACTCAAGACCACCCTGTTACGCCAACAGATCCCAATGCCATGATCCGCCAACTGCTCTGGAGAATAAAGATTTGGCGCGCTTTGTCGTTTCGATCGGATGCAGTGCGTGCACGGTGTATTACGACCACATTTTGCAGTAAATTGGGTTGTTTGCTGTACTCGGAAATGCCAGGTGTTTGGTTGCCTGACGTTTCCTTGAGGCAAATTCAATTCTGGCAACCGAAGTCAACCTCGGCAGAAACGGCGATGACTTAAGTAATCTTCCTCTCGGCAAAGCCACTAAGCTACTGAAAGCACATCCGCCTTCTACTGTCCCAGAGTGAAATCAACCCTTCCCTCCGTGTTTTGGTGTTTCCAGTGAACACCGCTTGACAACACTTTGGTTTTCACATGTTCTAAACTGCATTAGCCACCAAAATAAATGAGCATGCGGCTCGCTTAAGTTGGGCAGAGGCGTGTGTGACACTGTTTCCATCGACCGGTTCATCACACAGTGGTCAACAAAGGGGCAGAGAATCTATTTAAAGTGTTTCGCTGGCCACATATGTGCTGGGAGAAAGACAAAACAATCTCTTGGTAAAAGTCCAACTGAATGCCCTGATCATCAGCACAGGGAGAAGTGAAACCGAGACTTCCTCCCCCAGAAAGAGTGAATGCACTCTCTCAGGGCATTTCAACTCCACTTCCTGTTCAGTTAAACTTTAATTATGTGGTGCCTGCACAAGCATGACCTTGGCAAAGAACTGAACCAACCTTGACACTCTCCTCTAACAAAGACCCAATCTCCCTGATCCAACCGAGTATGAACTCTTATAAACATGAATTGAAAACCCTGACTTGGGGGCGTGGGGCACAGATAAGAAAACAATAGCCAGAACACAGTGTATGCCAGGAACAGCTATTTCCAGCAGAAACGTGTCCAACATATGTGCTACATCCAGTATGCGGCAGTCCTGTGGGCGAAAATGCCTTGTTGATGCTAGAGGTCAGAGGAGATTGGGCCAACTGATTCAAGCTGATAGAAGAGCAACTTTGACTGAAATAACCACTCGTTACAACTGAGGTATGCAGCAAAGCATTTGTGAAGCCACAACACGCATAACGTTGAGGCGGATGGGCTACAACAGCAGAAGACCCCACTGGGTACCACTCATCTCCACTACAAATAGGAAAAAGAGGCTACAATTTGCACAAGCTCACCAAAATTGGACAGTTGAAGACTGGAAGAATGTTGCCTGGTCTGATGAGTCTCGATTTCTGTTGAGACATTCAGATGGTAGAGTCAGAATTTGGCGAATGAGAACATGGATCCATCATGCCTTGTTACCACTGTGCAGGCTGGTGGTGGTGGTGTAATGGTGTGGGGGATGTTTTCTTGGCACACTTTAGGCCCCTTAGTGCCAATTGGGCATCGTTTAAATGCCACGGCCTACCTGAGAATTGTTTCTGACCATGTCCATCCCTTTATGACCACCATGTACCCATCATCTGATGGCTACTTCCAGCAGGATAATGCACCATGTCACAAAGCTCGAATCATTTCAAATTGGTTTCTTGAACATGACAATGAGTTCACTGTACTGAAATGGCCCCCACAGTCACCAGATCTCAACCCAATAGAACATCTTTGGGATGTGGTGGAACGGGAGCTTCATGCCCTGGATGTGCATCCCACAAATCTCCATCAACTGCAAGATGCTATCCTATCAATATGGGCCAACATTTCTAAAGAATGCTTTCAGCACCTTGTTGAATCAATGCCACGTAGAATTAAGGCAGTTCTGAAGGCGAAAGGGGGTCAAACACAGTATAAGTATGGTGTTCCTAATAATCCTTTAGGTGAGTGTATGTATCACCTCTTATGGTGAGCACCAGTTAAGCACCTTAGCCATCCACATGTATCACCTTGTATGGTGAGCACTTGCAAAGCACCTACTCCATCTATATGTATCACCTCTTATGGTGGGTACCTGTTAAGCACCTTAGCCATCTGTATGTATCACCTCTTACGGTGAGCACCTAACCAATCTGTATGTTATCAACTCATATATTTAGCATTTGCTAAGCACCTATTCCATCTCTATGAATCACCTCTAACACATTTCCTTGACTTACACATTTCCACCTCTTACATATTTCCTCTTCGCCTCTTCACTACTGATGTTGAGACGGGTGTTTTGCGGGTACTAACAAGTCATTTTTTCCTGGCCATTTTGAGCCTGTAATCAAACCCAGAAATGCTGATGCTCCAGATACTCACAATATATGATGCAATTTATTGATCTCTTGCCTATTCTTTTGTACACAGTGTTTTGACTGTATCTACACGCCTTTGTCCAGGTTGTCTTTGTGAATAAAAATAGGGTCTCAAATGGCTAACCATGTCAAAATAAAGAAAAATAAAAAAGACAAGAAAAAGTCAAACTCAACCACACTAACAAATGACAGCGCAGAGTGGATCTGGAATCCACCAAAGTGAGATCACTCTATGCATGACAGAGGACATGATCACAAGGGATATTGGAAATAAAATTATTCTAATCCATCTAATAACCCAAAAGCAACGGGAAACAAGCCACCACCATCAGTTTGTGTAACAACCCCAAACAGAATGGCTGTCAACTTTTTAAATCAGACAAAGCCAGCTGCTTTCCTATTACAGAGAAGAGACGCACGTGCACCCGTTTGTAGAGCTACCCTCATGGGGACCAGAAAATATAAATTGCGTGCTCCCTTGCCCTAATCTTAACCCTAACCCTTACCCTAACCTAACCCTAACCTTAATAAACTAACATTTACGCCTAAACTTTACCTAGCTGTAATGCCTAACCTTAACCAACAACGCCTTGATCTTAAAGAAGCCCCAATTCTAACAAATGTATTGTAAGTTTGACCCTAAATCTAAATCCTGAGCCGGAAATTTACTTTTGCCTCACGGGGACCGGCAAAAGGTCCCAATGAATCTGGTTTGACTATACTCATTGGGACATTTGGTTCCCATGAGTTTAGTAGGCCCTAAAACACACACACACACACACACACACACACACACACACACACACACACACACACACACACACACACACACACACACACACAGTATTTCCTAGATACAAATCAACTCTCCCTCCTCAAAAGTCATACTTTCAGTTTTTAATTTGACCCTCCACGCACAACACAGTCCTAGTTTCAGTTACTAATCCACCCCCCACACACAACACAGTCCCAGATAATTACGATTAGTTACAAATCAACGCACCACATGAGCTCACTAAGTATTTAGACGGCCTTCTCTTCTCATTTGAGGTCAACTGATGACTGTATACTTAGATTGCTGTTAAGTACAATAAAACACATACTATTTCGTTTTTTTTTATGAAAGGGATTTATTCTGACACTGCTTAACCCAGATTTCACTTCATTACGCTAATATTGAAGAACTATCAAAAACACTGTCACTACCAAGTACAGGGAGATACTTACATGAAGGGCCTCTTCTAAAAGGGAGTTTCAAAACTATAACAGGCTGGATTTATCTTTCTGACGGCTCAATATTGGTGATACAGTTTGTTCTGAAAAATGAAAATGTCACAAAGTCCACCAACACCGCCTGTGCACTCCTCATCCCTCTCCCGTTGTCATCCCTCTCACCAACACATCTTGTCCACTCAGCCATTGTCCCCCTACCATCCACGCCCCTCTCCTGTCCTCATCCCCCAACCGTCCCCGTCCCTCTCCCGCCCCCCTACCTTCCCCGCCCCCCTACCGTCCTCATCCCTCTCCCGTCCCCCTACCGTCCTCATCCCTCTCCCGTCCTCATCCCTCTCCAGTCCCCCTACCTTCCCCGTCCCTCTACCGTCCTCATCCCTCTCCCGTCCTTCTATGTTCCCCGTCCCCCTACCGTCCTCATCCCTCTCCCGTCCCCCTACCGTCCTCATCCCTCTCCCGTCCCCCTACCGTCCTCATCCCTCTCCCGTCCTCATCCCTCTCCCGTCCACATCCCTCTCCCGTCCCCCTACCGTCCTCATCCCTCTTCCGTCCCCCTACTTCTCATCCTAGTCTCAAGAGGCCACACCTCTAATCTCCTCATTCCACTTCTCTCTCCAAACTGTAGGCAGCCATGGACAGAATGACTGACAGACTAATAAAGGCATCAGACTTGACAATGGTCACATTTGCCATCCACAACTCAATTACAAACACTTGTGTCTGTGTTGACCACACACGCACACACAGACAGACAGAACACAAATAGCACTGGATTAGCCTCTGAACTAATGGCTGGGCGGTGGGGAGGATCCCCATGCTAGCAGGCTACAGGAGTCTTGACGTCACCACATCATACAACCCAAGAGCACATCAACAAACATAACAGACATAACAGCATGTCTCACCACTCCCATGAACATCGTGTCTGTGGCCCAGTGTGAAACCAGCCCAACGTGATCCAAAGTTCACGCGGGTCGCCCCGGACCGCCCAAACCTCAAAGGAGGGTTAGCGCGGCATGTGGCGCAGATCTGGCACTAACAACCATCTGGACAGACAATTGTTACCGGATAAATCTCTTGGTATGAATTGCAGCGCCTTCTGTGGAGTCAGTTAAGGACACATTATCAAACAGACTGGAGCCTGGCCAAGCGGGACCACTTGAAAGCGCAGAAAGGTAGCCTGACACGGCTAACCAATTAACGCCAAACAGCAAGGATGCTACTAGGTTTTTTCGTGGCGTTTTGTCACAAAATAAGTACATTTAAAATGGTGGCGTAACGAAGAGGTGGTGTTTCCACTCAACACAAAAGCAACATGGGAGAGCACATGTCTGTCTGGACCAACACACATTTTGGATCTGAGCTCAAGGACGACAGCAGGTGAGATCAGGGACCAGTGGTCATTCCTATGATCATTGTGGCTTTCAGGCAGTTTACACACACACACACACACACACACACACACACACACACACACACACACACACACACACACACACACACACACACACACACACACACACACACACACACACACATCCTACTTGTCAAAAGGACAAGTGGCTAAACAGTTTTTATGGCCAAGCCCTTACGAAGCTTAGGCTAAGCTAGTCCCTTTTCTTGGCATCACCTCTGTGAGGACTAATTTCCACTGCGCATGAATCCTACACTCAAACCGGTGCCAAAGCCGGTACATACTGGAGCAGTCTGCCTGACACATTGACCTTGGCACCCAGGACACCCAGCCAGTTCAGTGCCACCCAGGACAGATCATTACAGTACTGACCCACGGGCCAGTGTGTCAGAACAGGACATCCAGTGATGGTCAACAAGTGGTAGCTAAGCTAACATTTGCTAGCGCCATGGCTTAACAGACAATAACCGTTGTGTAAAACAGAGTGTGTACAGATAAGGACGTCACTAAACAAAAATCCACACTGATTTGTCCCAGTTTGGTCCAGTTTGGTCCAGCAGTCGGGGCTTCAGCCTCCAGTGGGTTCAAATCTGGCCCACATGTACTGCTGCACCATGGGTTAGAACCTGGCCCACATGTACTGCTCCAGCATGGGTTAGAACCTGGCCCACATGTATTGCTCCAGCATGGGTTAGAACCTGGCCCACATGTACTGCTGCAGCATGGGTTAGAACCAGGCCCACATGTACTGCTGCACCATGGGTTAGAACCTGGCCCACATGTACTGCTGCAGCATGGGTTAGAACCAGGCCCACATTTACTGCTCCTGCATGGGTTAGAACCTGGCCCACATGTACTGCTCCTGCATGGGTTAGAACCTGGCCCACATGTACTGCTCCTGCATGGGTTAGAACCTGGCCCACATGTGCTGCTCCAGCATGGGTTAGAACCTGGCCTGTGGGTCTTGGGCCAAATAAAATATTTTTACCGATATTCCAGTCCAATAAAGCACAAACAACCTTAATAGTTTTTAAAGATATATTCTATCGAGAAGCTCTCAACTGTTATCACAGCATGAAAGTTCTTTCAAATCAAGCTGTTGTGTGGTGTTTCATGAATTGACCAACAACAAACCCCATAATATCTGGATTGCGGACTGATTGGTTTCATTTGATCACCTTCCAAAGTCCATGATGAGGACTGCTTTGGTTTTCAGCTGTATATCTTACAGACTCACTGAGTCAGAAATATGCAATATTGCATTTTTAAGCCTGTGCTGATGTAACCATAGCAAAGACTTAGCACTTTTACACCCCAAAGGACTTGAATTACATTTCACAAAGACATGCTACATCACCAGAATCAATGCATAGATGAAAGCGCGAAGCAAAGGCCTTCACTATAATGACACCAGAAGGATTACCTCAAACCACCTCAACAACCTTTAATTAAAGGCAGCGGGGTGAGAAAATGCATAGATGAATAAATACAGCCTGTATATGAACTAGCTTACCGCTGTGCTGTCCTCCATATCCTCTGACCCGAGGGACTGAGCCTGGTGGTCCAAGCCTTCACTGGGTGTGGAGGTGGTCTGAGAGGAGGAGCCGTCTCGACAGGTGTCCCCTGCTAAGGGAGAGGGGCAGCGGGCAGCTGCACCGAGGTCTCTCCCTGAAGCGGAGCTTCCCTGCTCCCTCCTGGTTCTCTTGTTGGGCGGAGGGGAGGAGGGACTCTTGGAGCTCAGCGAGAGGGACAGGGAGCGACCCAGCGCCGGAGGCCCGCCGCCTTGAGGCTCCTTGGGACTGTTGCCCGAGTTGGTTCTGCTGGTGCGATGAACACAGCTATTGGACCTGGGTCTGGGATCCCTAGAGGAGCTCTGGTTCCGCTCCTTCCCAGTGCCTGGTCGTCCATGGGCCTCTAGCATGTGGCAGAGGTAGAGGCCCTTCTCCAGGTCCAGCTCCTGACGGAGGCGCTCTAGGACCACTGCCTCCTCTCCGCCTCCATCCTCTAGCTGCTCCTGCAGCCTCCCAAGCAGCTGCTCCAGCTTGCGGTAGCTGGCCTCGCTGCCCACACAACCAGGCTCTGTGTCTGAAGTCCCCCTTCTGCTCCCCCCACCACACTTGCCGACGGCGTAGCTGGCCTCTTTAGAGAGCCGGCGCACCCTCCCCAGCCCGGCGCCGACTGGCCTCAACTCCTGCCCTTTGTACCTCAACAGGCACCTCACCTCAGCGGCCCGCTCCCTCCCCAGTGCCTCCTGGAGCCGCAGGAGCTCCTGGGCCTTCTGTCTCTCGTGCTTGGCAGTCAGCTCCCTCAGGGCCCGCTGCTGCTCCCACTCCGCCTCCTTCCGCAGGCGTCGGAGCTCCAGGGAGAACCTCTGCTGAGCCTGACGGTTAAGGCTCTTCTCTGCCTCCAGGGCCGAGCGCAGCTTCTCCAGGTCGCCCCCGTGGCCTCCCGGCTCACGCCACTGCCTCTTGGAGGACAGAATCAGGGCGTTACCACCCCGGTCTCTCCCCATGTTCAGTGAAGTACACCCTCACAGCAAAACAGTTACAGGCATTGACAGGAGGGCCGCTCGGTTTAGGCCCAGGGAGAAAAGCCCATGGGGTGTGGCTGTGGGACAGATAATTATGTGGTGCTCATGCAAGAAGCTAGGACGTAAAGGCTGATGCTTAGCAAGAGGCATGCAGTTATAGTACAGCGCATCACTGTTGAGAAGAAAGGAAAGGGAGGAATGTCAGAAGCTGTCAGAGATGAGATTCATCGTTAGATGGATGGGACAGTTGTTGGTTAGTGTATGGTTCTACTATTAGATTTTAAGCTTTAATAAACATTCGCCAGAACTGTTTGGTGTATTGACCCATCAGAGGAAAAACGTTAAGCTAGTTTTTATATGTATATATATATATTTTTTTTAAAGTCAGTAATTAAGCAAGTGCACGAGATGGGCATCATAAGCACTTGTCAGGCATCGTAAAAACAGGTTTGGAATGGGTGACAGACGACGCTAACGTGTATCTGTAAATAAATGTGTACTGTAGATAGTCTCGCTCCTACACGTAAACTTACAAAACACTCCACATACAGTGGAAAAAGACAGAGACGCAAAATGCATTCTAGTAGCTAAGCTAGCTACAGTAGCTAATTATGCACCGTTAAGCAACAAAATATCGTGGATGCAACAAGTGATCACAGTAAATTGCTATTTTATTGTTTAACAATTCTATGCATGTATAGTCAGATGTTACCTTCATACACCTAGCTCACATTACATGGTGGGTGCTCTAAATGGCCAGGTTAGACGCGAAAAATGTGACACCCCTGTGAGAACTTATCCTTAACGACTATATTACATTAGTCAGTCCGCGAACTCGGTAAACACCGGTAACGACGTTAACCACACGTGGAAGGCAAAGCCCAAGACATTGGGGATTTAAAGCCCCGACCCTAGATAGCACACACAGAGAGGTGGGCTAGTACCAAGCTAGCTAACGGAACAACAAACACAAATCAACTCACCTCTTCTTTATTAGCTAGCTTACAGCAACAGACAAACTAAGATTATAGCCCTGTCATTTGCGACTAAAATTACTAGCTAACTATTTATTCATTTGAGACTCATGACCACAACCGGTGCCCACGCATGACAATCGTTGTTTATGTACTTGAAGTACCTTATCTGCCTCGGTCGAATTAGAAATCCGCATCTCAAGGGAGCACCAGTTGCTTCAGGACAGCACTGCCCGTTTGTCCGGAGTACTTGAGTCGCCCCGTCATCAAGTGGACCAAAGACATATTCACTGTGAACCGAGCGACCACTAGCGGCATGCACCGACAAACGCACGGCCCATGCTTCAATAAGTCAAATGAAATAAAAGGATTAAACATGACATGTGAGTCGAGCGGGTGATTTTGTAATGACATATTTTTGGTGTCTGTTATTTTGTGCTGAATGTAGCCTTTAGTCGATGATGCTGACCGTGAACGCAAAGCAAAGATTCATACAAATCTGTGATTGACAGTTAAAATGTAAAGATCTGGTCATTTAAATAACTAAATAAAGACGTCTGTGTTTATTCAAAACATTAGCCATGTAAAAAAAAACGCCAAAGAAGTAACCAAGTTTCTGGCCCATGGCTCCCTCGCTGGTGACTAGAAAAGAATGAATGGCATTATTGTCCAGTAGAACTCCCACGTTTGCCAGCTTGGGGCACATTGGAAAGAGACCCAGACAATGCCAGAGATGACTGCGCGCCGAGCCTTGTGACGGCCCCTGTGGTTCTGTCCGTAGTGAGGAAGAACACTGTTGTGTCTTCATTTGTTTCTGCATTTCAACTACCTCTCTGCCTCCAGCTACTAACTGTTGTTTTCTTTGAATATGGTAATTGGTTTACTTTCTAGCAACCCTTGTCTTTTCAGATTGAGGCTTTGGGGAAAAGAGACAGTATAGTGTACTTTCATTTCTTGTTTTCCTCTTCAGAATCAACTGTTCTTGAGAAAACAGACAACATTTATTGAAATTGTTTTCTATGTTCTAGGTTGTTGTTAACTTGTTTTCTTTGTCTTGATGAAAACTGGACTCTTGATATTTAACTGTAATTTCACGCATTTAAGTGTAATATTTCTACTGTATTTAACCTTGTTAGGGAGCAGTTCTACAACACAGGACACTGATGGCCTCGGCCTCGTTAGTGGACAGGTCTATAATATGGGCCCCCGATGACCTCGGCCTCGTTAGGGGACAGGTCTATAATATGGGACCCTGATGACCTCTGCCTCGTTAGGGGACAGGTGTATAATACGGGACCCCGATGACCTCGACCTCGTTAGGTGACAGGTCTATAATATGGGACCCTGATGACCTCTGCCTCGTTAAGGGACAGGTCTATAATATGGGACCCTGATGACCTCTGCCTCGTTAGGGGACAGGTCTATAATATGGGACCCCGATGACCTCGGCCTCGTTAGGGGACAGGTCTATAATATGGGACCCCGATGACCTCGGCCTCGTTAGGGGACAGGTCTATTATACAGGTCCCCGATGACCTCAACCTCGTTACTGATGACCCAGCACATGAACAGACCTCATATCCTGATGATTACTGTGGATTGTCTACACTTTCCCTTCACAATCTGACACAAACCCCTCTACTGTTTTAAAGGAAACACCAGTGTCTGAGTGGATGTGGATGTGGATGACTACTGGGGATGGGGGTGGGGGATGCTTCCTGAGGTATGTTGCATCCCTTTAATTCAGTGGTGCCAGGTCGGATAAGGGTGTTTTGGGGACAGATGGGGGTGTTTTGGGGACAGATGGGGGGGTTTGGGGACGGATGGGGGGGTTTTGGGGACAGATGGGGGGGTTTTGGGGACAGATGGGGGGGTTTTGGGGACAGATGGGGGTGTTTGGGGACGGATGTGGGGGTGTTGGTGGGATTTAGTCTACTGTAACTCTGTTAAGAGAGTGCTTCATCGCTAAGATCGTTTTATGTAGATGAATGAGTCTTGTTGCCAGATTTACGTCAGTGAGGAAAATGATCTTTGTTTGAGACCTTCCTGAGGTAACGTGGGACTCCGTGTAGTGGCCAGTGTTCACCCGTTTACACTATTTTGATGTGTGATTTCTCTGACGCAAATCTGGCAATGAGTCTCGCTCATCAAAATGGAACTATATTAGTGTATAAGATGCTAGTCACTCGAGGAATTTTGAATTAGAAATGAAAGAATTACACTGTCAGACTGTCATCTTGGATTCTATTTTTCTATTATGCAAACAGACTCCATTGGCCTGGTAAGATAAATACTTAATTTGAAACAATCCCAGCACACAAAAGACAATGATGTGGATCAATCAATACAATTTATTTAAGTCCTTTTCACATTAGCAGTTGTCACAATGTGCTTTTACAAACACCCAGCCTGAACCCCAAAAGAGCAATTAACAACAGTGTTGATCCACCATGGCCAGGAAAATCTCCCTAATAGGATAACACAACTTGGTTCAGTTTTTTCTTTTGCCTTGTGCACTTTTAACTGTTTCTGTCCCTGAGCTATAAAAACAAATCCATGCTTTTCTTACTTCTAGACTAGATTACTGCAATGCTCTTCTTTCCAGTTACCCTGACAAATCAATAAATAAACTTAAATTAGTGCTTCACACGGCTGCTAGAATCCTAACTAAAACAACGAAATGTGAACACATTACTCCTGTCCTAGCGTCCTCACACTGGCTGCCTTCTTTTGCCTTGTGCACTTTTAACTGTTTCTGTTCCTGAGCTATTGTTCCCATGTATACAATTTACAGTGACAAAGTAACCTGTAAGACATCTCAGGGGGTTCTTGACCACTTAAAGTAAACAACCTGTGGATTGGAGGCTTACATCAGAAACACAGTGGAACATGGTGATGAGAAACACAGTGGAACATGGTGATGAGAAACACAGTGGAACATGGTGATGAGAAACACAGTGGAACGTAATGATCAGAAACACAGTGGAACATGGTGATGAGAAACACAGTGGAACGTGGTCACCAGAAACATAGTGGAACGTAATGATCAGAAACACAGTGGAACATGGTGATGAGAAACACAGTGGAACATGGTGATGAGAAACACAATGGAACATTGTGATGAGAAACACAGTGGAACATGGTCCCCAGAAACACAGTGGAACGTAATGATCAGAAACACAGTGGAAACTGGTCACCAGAAACACAGTTGACCATGGTGATGAGAAACACAGTGGAACTTGGTGATGAGAAACACAGTGGAACATGGTGATGAGAAACACAGTGGAACATGGTGATGAGAAACACAGTGGAACATGGTGATGAGAAACACAGTGGAACTTGGTGATGAGAAACACAGTGGAACATGGTGATGAGAAACACAGTGGAACTTGGTGATGAGAAACACAGTGGAAACTGGTCACCAGAAACATAGTGGAACGTAATGATCAGAAACACAGTGGACCATGGTGATGAGAAACACAGTGGAACTTGGTGATGAGAAACACAGTGGAACTTGGTGATGAGAAACACAGTGGACCATGGTGATCTTAGTGAGTTGACCAGTCACATCAAAGAGGTGATCTACTTGTTCAAAAGTGGATAAAAAAAAAATATGGAAATAGAAATATTGGCAGAATTTGTAAATGCAGCCCATTTTTGTTGGTTGCGAGCATGTTTTTATTGTTGGCTTAAAGCAAAAGTTGTAAGGGGGAGAGTTTTTGTTCGCCTTTGGAGGTTGTATTTTAAGTAAGATGACCTGATTGGGGTTTGTGCTGTTTTGAGTAACCCCATCAGTCAGCATGTGTTTCATATTGGCTGGTCACCTCAATAGTCTGGATGTCTTTTGTTTGGACTGTAACAGCTGAAATCTAAGAGATGCTGACACAGTGCTTCAGACTGAAAGATAGAAGGACAGAGTAACACCTTCAGTTGTTCTCTCCTATTTCCTAAGATAATACATGCCTAAAACACTTATTCTCCTGGGTTTTGCATACTATTTGTATGCAATTATACCTAAATCGGTTTGCCGTTTCTGGTTTTAATTAGTTGTTCACTCATAGTGGGTGTTTTTAAAAAACAATTTTCCCTGTTGCTTAACAACATATATTGGATGCCCCCATGAATGTTTTTCACAATCACTTTTGAGAACCCCTGTTGTTTTGGTTTGTCAGTTCTCTTAACATTTGAACAACAACATTTTGGGTTGGTCATTAGGGAACGTACCAATAACCCCAATGAAATATTAAGTGTTTCCCTTGGGGGTCACACAGTCGTTAAAGTTTCACTTCCAGGTTCAAATCTGTATAGACTATCTCATCCAACTTGTGCCACATTGTCAAATGACGAAGAGAACATAGATACAGCGATCACACTGAAGGACTCTCAGTCACTGCTCTCATTCAGACCCAGACGTTGCAGCTGAGGCACGACTTCTCAACCATCAGTAACCAGCTCAACCACCGCTGTTTGTGGGAATCGGAGAGATCCCTCCGTTGCCATGGAAACCCTTAGGCACATGCTGCACTCACACGGCTGAACCTTTGATGGGGCCGAGGGAGAGGAGCAGAGGGGACGGATGGATGAATGGTCTTCACGGCTTTCTCATCGCCGGCTGAGGTCGGGCGGGGAAAGACGAAACCCCGGATTGACATCGATAGACTGACTGGGTCAACGCCCACTTGGAAGGAACCACAATGGACCTAAAAGCACACCAGACACAATGAGCCTGAATGCAATCGGGGTCAGGTGGGAAAGTACTTCAGGATAGCTGCTAAGGAATGATACTAGCGTGTCCCTGGCACACACACAACGATGACCTGAGGGTTGTACATTCTCAGATAGGACCACAGACAGGGAAGTAGTCGTGTGAGGATTCTGGGTAAACCGAGGGGTTTGAATCCTGAATGCTGATTGGCTGACACCCCCTCTTGCCTTATCACTTGTTTCCCATGAATGTTATGTCATCTTAAAAATAGCCTACTTGGCGAATCTTTTGATGGGACGCAAATCTGTGGAAATGTGATTTGGATGGGGGTGATGGTAAGTTACGTTTGGTCCTCGGAAGTGGAGGACAGAGAACTTGTTGCTTTTAAGCTCAAGGAAAACAGAAATGCTCGTTTTAGGACCCAAAAAACAAAGAGCGTTGTTAGCAGATCTCACTGTGAACCTCGACGGCTGCATGGTCGTATCCCAAAAAACTGTAAAAACCTTGGCGTTACCCTTGACCCTGACCTCTCCTTTGATTAACATATAAAATATTTCTCAAGAGTTGCTTATTTTCATCTTCGAAACATTGCAAAAATCTGAAACTTTTTATCAAAAACCAATGCAGAAAAACAAATCCATGCTTTTATTCTTCTAGACTAGATTACTGCAATGCTCTTCTTTCCGGTTACCCTGACAAATCAATAAATAAACTTCAATTAGTGCTGCACACGGCTGCTAGAATTCTAACTAAAACAACAAAATTTGAACACATTACTCCTGTCCTAGCGTCCTTACACTGGCTGCCTGTTAGGGTTAGGGCTGATTTTAAGGTTTTATGGTTAACCTATAAATCAATACATGGACTTACTCCTACTTACCTCGCTGAAATGATCCAGCCATACATACCTACACGTAACCTACGATCGCAAGATGCAGGCTTTTTAATTGTACCTAGAATTTCTAAACAAACAGCCGGAGGCAGGGCCTTTTCTTGCAGATCAAGACGATACCTGATGATTTCAGCTGCCACTGTGCTGACACCTCCCCCTCCCCCATGTTGTCCCTTTCCTTGTCCAGCTGGTCATGCTTCTGACCTGGACTAAGTTTAAATAGACTCTAGACTCAGCCCACACGCATTTATTAATTATTACAATTGTAATCTTAATATGTTCACCCGGCACAGCCAGAAGAGGACTGGTCACCCCTCTGAGCCTGGGTCCTCTCTAGGTTTCTTCCTAAATTTTGGCTACCTTAGGGAGTTATTCCTAGCCACTGAAATTCAAAAACAATATTGTTTGCTCCTTGGGGTTTAAGGCCAGGTGTTTTGTAAAAGCACTTTTTGACAACTGCTGATGTAAAAAGGGCTTTATAAATACATTTGATTTATTGATTGTGTTGTTTTATGCTTTAGAAGAAAACATTTTGATTTTGCTGTTCAAAAGTCTGCATACCCTTAGTTCTTAATACTGTATATTGCCCCCTTTAGCATCAATGACAGTGTGAAGTCTTTTGTAATAGTTGTCTATGATGCCCTGAATTCTTACAGGTGGTATAGCTACCCATTCATCTAAGCAAAATGCATCCAGGTCATGCAAAGTCTTTGTCTGCAAATTGTCTGCCAGTATTGTTTGATAACATGCTGCATTAATCTCGCCATCAATTTTCACAAGATTCCCAGTGTCTTTAGAGCTCACACACGCCCAAAACATCAGTGAGCCACCACCATGCTTCACAGTGGGCATGGTATTCTGTTCACTATAGGCCTTGTTGCCCCCTCTCCAAACATAGCGCTTATGGTTGTGACCATAAAGCTCTGTTTTGGTCTTGTCACACCAAATTACGGTGTCCCAGAAGCTGTCAGGCTTCTTTCTGGCAACCCGACCATGCAGCTCATTTTTTTTCAAGTGTCGTCTTTTTCCACACACCGTCTTTATCCAGAGCAGCATGTATTTCTCCTCAGGTTACCTGTGGGTTTTTCTTTGTACCTGAACAATTCTTCTGGCAGTTTTGACTGAAATCTTTCTTGGTCTACCTGACCTTGGCTCCACTTCTTAATAAGTGATTGAACAGTACTGACTGGCATTTGCAAGGCTTTGGATATCTTTTTATATTTTTTTCCATCTTTATAAAGTTCTATTACCTTGTTATGCAGGTCTTTTGACAGTTCTTTTCTGTTCCCCATGGCTCAGTATCTAGCCTGCTCAGTGCATCCACGTGAGAGCTAACAAACTAATTGACTATTTATACATAGACACTAATTGCAATTTAAAAAGCCACAGGTGTGGGAGATTCACCTTTAATTTCCATTTTCACCTGTGTGTGTCACCTTATGTGTCTGTAACAAGGCCAAACATTCAAGGGTATGTAAACTTTTGCTCAGGGCCATTTGGGTGATTTCTGTCACCATTATAATTTAAAAAGGAGCCAAACAACTATGTGATAATAAATAGCTTCATATGATCACTATCCTTAAATAGTTAGAATAGTTTTTTTTGCATGATCGGTCATGTTTTCAAAATCACTGCCAGGGTTTGCAAACTTATGAGCACGACTGTATGTCTGTATGTCTGTATTACTGTATGTCTGTATTACTGTATGTCTGTATTACTGTATTACTGTATGTCTGTATTACTGTATGTCTGTATTACTGTATTACTGTATGTCTGTATGTCTGTATTACTGTATGTCTGTATTACTGTATGTCTGTATTACTGTATTACTGTATGTCTGTATGTCTGTATGTCTGTATTACTGTATGTCTGTATGTCTGTATTACTGTATGTCTGTATTACTGTATGTCTGTATGTCTGTATTACTGTATGTCTGTATGTCTGTATGTCTGTATGTCTGTATTACTGTATGTCTGTATGTCTGTATGTCTGTATTACTGTATGTCTGTATTACTGTATGTCTGTATGTCTGTATGTCTGTATGTCTGTATTACTGTATGTCTGTATTACTGTATGTCTGTATGTCTGTATGTCTGTATTACTGTATGTCTGTATGTCTGTATGTCTGTATTACTGTATGTCGTGGAACAGTCTATAGTTGATACATCCGTACGCATCGGCCATTTGACAATGACATGATCAATCTAGATAACAATGGAAAATATATTTCCATTCCAGCTAGAGTACAAAGACGTTAGGTGGAAAGTGCGCATCCACAATATAAATGTTCTGTCGTGTGATTTGTCGATGAAATGTGAGCTCCGGCAGAGTTTCCTCTGCTGTTTTTGTCCTTTCTGGGAACGACGGAGGGAACGAGGAGAGGGGAACTGTGTTGTTGGTGGTAGATGGGAGGGGCGCATGATTAGGCAACACTTTCTCACTTGTCCGTTAGGGTTCTGAAATGATGTCGTTCACAAATGTTTGATCTGAAATACTAAATTCATGGATTATTTCCTCAATACATTGATATTTATTAGTTAGATGTTGGGTGATTAAAATGTTTTGCGATGAACAGCATATGTGTGGCCTTTCTCAGTATGTGTGCCTTCATATCCAGGACATTATTAAGTGGTTTCTGTTTCCAGGTGTCTTTGTTTGTTCCATCTTTAAAAAAAATAAAAATCTTTTGTCAACTATTTTGGCATGCTGTCCTGAGCTGTGAAAAACAAGTTTTGAGGGAAAGCGAGGACGGAGAGTGGAATGGGGGAAGGAGGGGGCGAGATAGATAGGGGGGGGGGGGGAGATAGAGAGACAGACAGAGAGAAAGGGGGGAGAGAGAAGTGATCCAGCCTGGCGGGCTGGAGGGGGGCACTAGAGTGTTTGGGGTAAGCTACTATAGGTCATAACAGAATGGCACAATCATACACACACACACACAAATGTCACCTGATGGCAGAATGAGTCTAGGAGATCCATGCCTTTTGTCTACATTATTAGTAGCAGTAGCTGAGCTGAGGTGTAGGAAGTGACATTGACAAGTAGTACTGAAATGACAAATCTTTTGCTTTTTCCTCCACAAGCCAGTTACACAATGTTCTGACCTCAGTCTGACCAATATCTGGGTTGGAGAGTCTGAGATCCGGGCCAAAGCTCCCTGCCTGGGGTTGCAGAGGGGTGGGGATTAGCCCTGGTGAAACAGAATTCCTGTATTTGGACTCATCTTTGGATTTGGCAGACACCATACCTAGGTGTCCTGAATTGGCTCTTGAGAACTCCAACAAAAGGGTATAAGCAGCTTGACATGTTTTTCCTCTGAGACTCAGAGGCAATGAAATTGTGGGAATTCGGTTTGAAATTAGCTATATATTTCACCTTGTCATTGATAGCTTTTTGCAAGTCCAATCAGTTTTTCTTGTTGATTCCATGTCCTCAAATGCTTCTTTAATTCATTCAAGTCACTTTATTTTGTGCTTTGGTGACCTAAAGATGCAGAGGCATTTCATCTGGCAACCTTTCCAAAAATGTATGGAAGTGGCATCCAATCATGGTTTTGGTGACCTGGTGACCTAAAGATGAAAACACACTCTGAAATTCTTCAAGTGTGAAACTTAGAGATACACCGATCAGCCATAACATTATGACCACCTGCCCAATATTGTGTATGTCTCACTTTTGCTGCCAAAACAGCCCTGACCCATCAAGGCATGGAATCCATTAGACCTCTGAAGGTGTGCTGTGGTATCTGGCACCAAGACGTTAGCAGCAGATCCTTTAAATCCTGTAAGTTGCGAGGTGGAGCCTCCATGGATCGGACCTGTTTGTCCAGCACATACCACAGATGCTCGATTGGATTGAGATCTGGGGGATTTTGAGTCAACACCTCGTACTTGTTGTTGTGTTCCTCAAACCATTCCTAAAAAAAAAACAGTGCTCAGGTAGGTGGTACGTGTCAAAATAACATCCACATGAATGGCCGGATCCAAGGTTTCCCAGCAGAACCAGGCTCAGAGGGGTGACCAGTCCTCTTCTGGCAGTGCCAGGTGAAGATAGGGGACACAAGGGCTGCAGCTTTTGAGATGTTCTGACCCAGTCATCTAGCCATCACAATTTGGCCCTTGTCAAAGTCACTCAGATCCTTATGCTTGCCCACTTTTCCTGCTTCTAACACATCAACTTTGAGGACAGAATGTTCACTCGCTGCCTAATATATCACACCCACTGACATGTGCCATGATAACAAGATTATCAACGTTATTCACTTCACCTGTCAGTGGTCATAATGTTATGGCTGATGGGTGTATCAGTGTTATTCACTTCACCTGTCAGTGGTCATAATGTTATGGCTGATGGGTGTATTAGTGTTATTCACTTCACCTGTCAGTGGTCATAATGTTATGGCTGATGGGTGTATTAGTGTTATTCACTTCACCTGTCAGTGGTCATAATGTTATGGCTGATGGGTGTATCAGTGTTATTCACTTCACCTGTCAGTGGTCATAATGTTATGGCTGATGGGTGTATTAGTGTTATTCACTTCACCTGTTAGTGGTCATAATGTTATGGCTGATGGGTGTATTAGTGTTATTCACTTCACCTGTCAGTGGTCATAATGGCTGATGGTGTATAATCAGGATCTCTCTGCCTGACTCTTGCTGAATAAATTATTACAGTACATTGAAATAGGATGTATTCGAACATGACAAGATAGATGTCAAAAAGTTCAGTTGGTGAGCAAAAAACCATCCATGTTGTTTTGATTTCACCTAGAAAGTGCTAGAAGTTGAAAATGGGTTGCCTGGAGCAACGTGCATGTTTACGATAAAAAAATAAGTAGTTATTGTACCCATGAAACAGTTTCAATGACAGAGTTTTAAGTGGATAAAACTCAGTAAGAGCTCACTGGATGCCATGGGAACCAGAACCCTTTCCTCTACCCAGAATGCCTTGCCCTTAAGTTAATACACAAACTTTTGTTTGTTTAGATCATTTTCAAAGACACAGAATAAAAAATGTTGTCTCTGGTATCGTGTGGAAACACAGTCTGAACTCACACATCATGGTTATCAAGCAGTGTGTTGATTATCGTCTGTACATGTATCTTTTGTTAAATACTGATGCGCTAACATTTTAGTTGGTTTCTAGGGTTCTTTTATTCACCAAAATAACACAAAAGATCCCGTTCTATGTCAGTTCTCTGTCATTTCAATTAATTATTCAAAACCTGTATCAATTGTATAGCTTCATAGTCCTACTGAGCTTAAATAGCACAGAGGGTGAGACACGCACACACACACACACACACAGTCACACACACACACACACACACAGTCACACAAACATTCCCCACTCGCTCCCCCACATCCTCCCCTTGTGACTCTACCCTCACTTGGATGAGGAGAACCGCACCTTGTGTGAGCGCCAGCTGAAACAGGAGATGCCCGGGTACCTGTGAAGGGTTGGCTGTCATCATTGCCCTTTTTTTTTTTTTCTTTTCTGCTTCTTTAAGCCATAGGCAGGTGAAAGGTGTTAGGATATTAACATACAGCGCAGTTCTCTTTGTTGTTTCTCGGAACCTTTGTCAACGAAGCCAGGTACTTACAGTGACGGATCGGTGAAGGAGATGAAAGACAGCTTGGTAAATGTAGAGCCGGGTGACAGTTTTTTCTTCCTCTATTTCCACACAAAGTTCCTATGTTTTTCCGCTTCCAGAGTTGTGCTACCTGCTATCTGAAAAGCCAAGGACGATTTGTTCGTAGGGACTTGGAAATCTATTGTCAGTTTCCTTTTTTTTTGGTGGGAGAAGAAGCAACTTTTATTTCAGGTATGTTTCTCATCATTGAAACTGGTTGTTTTTTTCTATATTCAAAAAACGAATGTTCCAAACTCCAGGTAACCTAATTTACATTTTAAACCAGACTCTGGAAAATGTAATATCTGCCTTTTTAATGACACACCAAAGGGGTTTTGTTGAACGATACCAATTGTTTTTTATCAAAAAATATTTTAGTGGTACATAAATAATTATAGGAAATCCATGAGTTGCACTGGCACCTGAACATTACAAAACAGAAACATTTTAAATACTAACCCAATTATAACTATGCAGCATTAAAAAAAACTTTGCTTGTCAATAACTGTGATCGAAGATATGACTCTTCTGTCTCATTCGCTCCCTCTTAATGGGCGAAGAAAAGGAAATATTATGCAGAGTGGGGATGAAGTTACCTACAGAGATGGACAGAGGACAGATAAACTAGTTGACAGATGCAATGAAACTGAATTTAAAGGGGTCAAAATTCCTCCCTTTTTAGAGTGAGAGAGAGCGAGAGAGACAGTGACAGTGTTATATTCCTGGTTATCTAAGACATTCATGGGCATTTTCATGGGGCCGAGGATCTTTCAGCCATTTCTCAGCGGCGCAGGGCAAACAGGAGGGAGGGAAGCACAAAAGACAACATTATTCCCAGACGGATCTGCAATGCATCCCGCTATGAATGGGGAATTGAAAAACACAACATTGGGGAGTAGATTATTTTCCATTCCTCATAACTGAGCCATTTGTCCCGAGGTCTCAAGCAGTTTGTAAGGACACTGTGACCAATGGGTCTGCGCTGCTGAGCTGCTCGCCAGGCGTTCAAATCCGCGCTTTGCTAATTGGACGGCACAATGACCTCTCTGGTGGCCTCGGCTCAACCCAAACTCGTAGCTATCCTACTCAACACCCACAGCCTGTACTACATGCAATATAGACTTCGGGGCTTTCAGTAAAAGGGCTCACAGCACAGTGTCTAAATCCAGCAAGTAAATCGACCTGGTATGAGGTGTTCGACTATACTACCAGCACATCTCTGCGACAGTGTTTCATTCCCTTTTTAATGTCCGGCCGGTGGCCTTCCTGTGACAGGGCAGAACTGAAACGAGCATGTCTGTACTGCTGGAACAGTAGAGGCGCTGGTGATTTCGGACAGCCCTCCTCCCCTCTTCAGCGGGTGCTAGCCCCCTTGTCCTCTTGTTCTCCCAGGAGCCGAGAGGCGCCCCTGCTGTGTCATCAGGTACCTAAGCGTTTTGGAGAGTTCCAGTGACAGATTGCAGGAAGCAGCGTTTAGGCCTGACGATGGGGACCACAGACAGCAGAGATGTCTTCCTGTTGCCCCGTGGGCACGGAATGTCCACTATCTCCAGGGGCCAATATCATATTCTCCCCTCGCCGTCCCTCCTCATCCCTCAGCCCTCATCCCTCAGCCCTCACACATTCCTCTGGAAGGTCAGAGGGGCTCCTACTCCCGGCACGAAAACAAACCACCCCACGCCTCCTTAGCCACTAGCAAAACTAAAACCTCTTCATTAAAATATATTTTTTAAAACCACTAATTCAGATTGGCAGATATGAAACATAAAGAAAAGTCTAACTTGCCTAGAACATTTGAATGTATCTGTATAGAGTTCCTTGTTTTTTTCCTCTCCAAACACCATAAAACTTAACTATCTATAACTATGAGGACTGGACTGATGTCTCTGAGAGATCATGTTACATTTACAAAGAAAATTGATGTCCATTCAGCATATGATATGATATATGTTTACCCCTCATCTAAAGAAAACGTAATTCCAAAATCAATATAAATGTCCAATTATGAAGTTAATTAATGGTTTACAACCTTAACCCCAATCTACTTTCACCTCAGGTGTTTCCAGACATCAAAAACCAGTGAGATATTGTTGAGACAGTGAGATATTGTTGAGACAGTGAGATATTGTTGAGACAGTGAGATATTGTTGAGACAGTGAGATATTGTTGAGACAGTGAGATATTGTTGAGACAGTGAGATATTGTTGGACTACTGAGAAACCCACGACTCCGCCTGTCCCTTTGAGTATTTCCTGCCCTCCGTACTGAAGAAGTGACTCGGTGTGACAGTGGCACACCTCCCCTTAGAGCCACCTGGGTGGTGCATGGCACTGGCATCCATTTTGTGCCAGCTTGCACACCACTGGTCCCAGGTTTTCCTGGGGCTCAGTGTTTCAGCAGCCAGTCAGTGTACAGTGGGTCATGGTGGGGGGACAGTAGATGGCCAGACAGTCATTTTGGCCTGGGGAAATGGGCCAGGCGGCCCCGTGCCCCACAAGCCCTGGGACACAACCTCTTCTGATCTAACTGCAGTTTAGGAAACTTCCCATTATGTAGTTAAGTCAGAAACGTATACACACTCACACACACACATATACACACACATAAACACACACACGTATACATATATGTATGTATATATATATGTATATATATATATATATATATATATATACACACACACATACACATAAACACACACACACATATACATATATATATGTATATATACACACATACACACACATATACACACTGGTTTCAGTTCAGCGAGCATGTTTGTGGATAATGATTTTTGCTCCAACTACAAACCACAAGCTTCAATTTCCTGATACTATCATGGATGCAGAGGTTCTCACCACTCTGCTGTCAACTGGCTGCAGGGCTGCACTACAGAAAACAATCCAATACTATCTTTGGAGGACTCTGGCCAGCGAATTAAACAGATATTGATTATGAGTGTTAGTAGTAGACTAGTGGTGGGGGAGAGAGCAGACAGTTTTGGCCAAACAAGTCGGTCCCAGCAGAGAAGACAGACAGGTAGGAGAGAGAGATACAGAGAGGATAACAAACAGAGACAGAGAGACAGACAGAGACCGACAGAGACGGGGAGACAGACCGAGACGGACGGTCCAGTGCGGTGATCGCGTGTGTCTGTGTTCCCCCAGGCTCCCGGTCGGTCAGACGATGCGAGGTCAGGGCGTGGAGTGTGGGTGTGTGTCGCGGGGCGGCTGGAAGGTGGCGGTCTGCTTGCTGGCCTCCCTCACAGGCTCTCTGCTACTGCTGGCAGTCAGCGTGATGCTTCAGATCGGTGAGTGAGCGTGTGTGTGTGTGTGTGCGTGTGAGCATGTGTGTGTGCGTGTGTGTGTAATAAGTGTAACTACAGCTCACTATGAATGAAAAGACTAATGTAGCTAACCAGTTCTCGGATTTGTGTGTTTGTGGAAGGGTTTGGGGAGCACAGCAGGGGGTTGGGGCGTTGGGGAGAGGGGTGTGGCAGGAGCACAGCTGGGGGGTTGGGGTGTTGGGGAGAGGGGCATGGCAGGAGCACAGCTGGGGGAGAAGACAAGTGGATGTTGTGGTTCCTCCAGATAGTGAGACAGATGAATGTGAGACGTGATTGGGTGTTCTGTTGTGTCAGTCAGCAAGACGGTCTGCCAGTCGTTCTGATAGGGCAAGACGGTCTGCCAGTCGTTCTGATAGGGCAAGACGGTCTGCCAGTCGTTCTGATAGGGCAAGACGGTCTGCCAGTCGTTCTGATAGGGCAAGACGGTCTGCCAGTCGTTCTGATAGGGCAAGACGGTCTGCCAGTCGTTCTGATAGGGCAAGATGGTCTGCCAGTCGTTCTGATAGGGCAAGACGGTCTGCCAGTCGTTCTGATAGGGCAAGACGGTCTGCCAGTCGTTCTGATAGGGCAAGACAGCCTGCCAGTCATTCTGAACAGAGATGTTGGGAGTGAGTGGGTATTGACTACTGTCCATAACATGTTTACTAACTTCAGATGTTGATTGTACTGATGTGACCACATTATGTTATGGTTTGCTGAACTTATTAAGACATGTTTTTTTTGTTGATAATGGTCTTTATTTTCTGATTTCAGGAGATGTGAACAAAGTCAGCAGACGTGCCAGTGAGTGTTTTTTGAGTCTCTTCTGAAAAGCACCATAACTTCTATTTTGCCTGTCTAGAGTTTAGTTAGATGTCCCCGAAACAGACAACAAAATAAACACGTTCCATGGTAAAACTCTAAAACACTTTAGAAAAAAACGTTTTAAAGGCTAACCAACTTCACGGTTAATTTATTTAGGGCTTCTCAATGACCCAGGCATTCTTAAAAAAGGAAGAAGCCTTTGAATCACCTTATTTAAGTGTGACAGTTAAAAGGTTCATCTTGTCAATCTGTGAGGCAGTGAACTGAGAAAACAACATCAGGGTCTTTCATTTGCCTCATCTTAAAATAATAACAATAATAACAATATTAAATATTAATATAAAATAACTACAGTGATAACAAGTGGAGAATAGCATAGTGTTATATAATTATTGACACTATCATCAGGTTATTCTCTAGTCTGTGATCAAATGTAGAGTCATTCTTTTAAACCAGTGTTTCCTGAAGCAGAATCAGACCCACTGAAACAGACTGAGTGAAGTGTGGAGACTCCTTTGGCCCTGTAGTAACAATAATTTGTGTAAAAGTTCTGCTACTTTATAGTTTTCCATTCTCAAAACAAAGAAAATAAAATAGTTCACACAGACAGGAATGTGTGAACCTTCCGGACAAGCTTCAGTTTAGTGTGCACTACATAGCTGCTGTGGTTACATAGTTTAAAGAGGCTTCCTGTTGCATTTTTAATCTGTGTCTCAGATTACAGGAAAATAGGAGATATAAAGTACAGTATCCACAGAGGGCCAACAATCTCCTTTCAACAAATAATTTGACCAAAGTCTCTCTCTTTCCTCCTTTCTCCCCCTCCCTCCCCCTCCCTCCATCCCTCCCTCCCCCTCCCCCTCCCTCTCTCCCTCCCCCCTCCCTCCCTCCCTCCCTCCCTCCCCCCCTCCCCCTCCCTCCACCCCCCTCCCTCCATCCCTACCTCTTTTCCTCTAGCCAATAGTGCAACTATATCAACTGCAATGGAGACACCGCTTTCCCAAGGTATGTTGGGCGGCCACCAATTCTCACCACATCCACCACACCTGTCTGTCTGAAACATCCACCCCACCTGTCTGTCTGAAACATACACCCCACCAGTCTGTCTGAAACATCCACCACACCAGTCTGTCTGAAACATCCACCACACCTGTCTGTCTGAAACATCCACCCCACCTGTCTGTCTGAAACATACACCCCACCAGTCTGTCTGAAACATCCACCACACCTGTCTTTCTGAAATATCCACCACACCTGTCTGTCTGAAATATCCACCACACCAGTCTGTCTGAAACATCCACCACACCTGTCTGTCTGAAACATCCACCACACCTGTCTGTCTGAAATATCCACCACACCTGTCTGTCTGAAACATCCACCACACCAGTCTGTCTGAAACATCCACCACACCTGTCTGTCTGAAACATCCACCACATCTGTCTGTCTGAAATATCCACCACACCTGTCTGTCTGAAACATCCACCACACCAGTCTGTCTGAAACATCCACAACACTGGTTTGCCTGAAAACAATATTCAACAAATGTCCTCATTGAATGAAGAACAGTCTAACTTAACTTGGGAGAGTGGGGAAGAGAGGGGAGAGTGGGGAAGAGAGGGGAGAGTGGGGAAGAGAGGGGAGAGTGGGGAAGAGTGGGGAAGAGAGGGGAGAGTGGGGAAGAGTGGGGAAGAGAGGGGAAGAGTGGGGAAGAGAGGGGAGAGTGGGGAAGAGTGGGGAAGAGAGGGGAAGAGTGGGGAAGAGAGGGGAGAGTGCGGAAGAGTGGGGAAGAGAGGGGAGAGCAGGGAAGAGAGGGGGGAGAGAAGAGGGAGAGGATGGTAGATAAGAAGGAAAGGGAAAAAACATGACATTTACAGATTGCCCAGGACTCTTTAAAACAAGGACACCGCCCTAATGTTTCAATATATAGTTTTCATCCCTCTCTCCCTCCATCTCCCCCCTCTCTCTCTCCATCTCCCCCCTCTCTCCCTCCATCTCCCCCCTCTCTCTCTCCATCTCCCCTCTCTCTCCCTCCATCTCCCCCCTCTCTCCCTCCATCTCCCCCCTCTCTCTCTCCATCTCCCCCCTCTCTCCCTCCATCTCCCCCCTCTCTCTCTCCATCTCCCCTCTCTCTCCCTCCATCTCCCCCCTCTCTCTCTCCATCTCCCCCCTCTCTCCCTCCATCTCCCCCCTCTCTCTCTCCATCTCCCCCCTCTCTCCCTCCATCTCCCCCCTCTCTCTCTCCATCTCCCCCCTCTCTCTCTCCATCTCCCCTCTCTCTCCCTCCATCTCCCCCTCTCTCTCTCCATCTCCCCCCTCTCTCCCTCCATCTCCCCCCTCTCTCTCCATCTCCCCCCTCTCTCTCTCCATCTCCCCCCTCTCTCCCTCCATTTCCCCCCTCTCTCTCTCCACCCCCCCCTCTCCCTCCATCTCCCCTCTCTCTCCCTCCATCTCCCCCCTCTCTCCCTCCATCTCCCCCCCCTCTCTCCATCTCCCCCCTCTCTCTCTCCATCTCCCCCCTCTCTCTCCATCTCCCCCCCTCTCTCTCCACCCCCCCTCTCCCTCCATCTCCCCTCTCTCCATATCCCCCCCCCCTCTCCACCCCCCCCTCTCTCCATCTCCCCCCTCTCCCTCCATCTCCCCTCTCTCTCCCTCCATCTCCCCCCTCTCTCCCTCCATCTCCCCCCCCTCTCTCCATCTCCCCCCTCTCTCTCTCCATCTCCCCCCTCTCTCTCCATCTCCCCCCCTCTCTCTCCACCCCCCCTCTCCCTCCATCTCCCCTCTCTCCATATCCCCCCCCCCTCTCCACCCCCCCCTCTCTCCATCTCCCCTCTCTCTCTCTCCATCTCCCCCCTCTCTCCATCTCCCCCCCTCTCTCTCCATCTCCCCTCTCTCTCTCCATCTCCCCCCCCTCTCTCCATCTCCCCCCTCTCTCTCTCCATCCCCCAACTCTCTCACACCTCATTTTCTCCCTCTATCTCACTCCATTTCTCATTGTTTTTTCTCTCTTCCTCTCTCTCGACCTGAGTATGTGATGGGGTCATGTGACTCATTCATTGTGTTCCTTGGTCTAAATTGGAATGTGGAAGGGATTAGACCAGCTGATCCAAAAGGATCCCTATTTACTGTCATTATGATAGTTAAATATCCACAGGTTTATACCCACCAGTATTATGTCTCACAGACAGTGGACCTTTTATGTGCTTCTATGCACATATTTTGCCATGTTGTGTGTCTTATGCAGAGTAAAACTAGTCCCCAGTTTCTTGGATGAAGACTGGATTGGTTTAGTGGGGATTTTCTTGAAAATACAATAAAAAACCTAGATAGCAGCGTTGACAGGATAGCGTTGTCATCCCATGATTATAGTCACATTTATCATTAGTGTTGAAAGAAGCTGTGTTTCTGACTGATTCCTGGGCCAATCATTTGACCCTTGACCCTGTTGTCTTTCCTTAAACAACTAGTCTGACTTTATGTGCGTTTAACTCCTCCCACCTCTATTCTCCTCATGTCTCCTCCCCTATCCTATTCTCTCCTGTCCTGTCCTCCCCTCTCCTGTCTTCTCCTCCCCCCCTCCCTCCTCTCCCGCGCAGTGCGTCTGGTGAACGGGCGTAACCGCTGCGAGGGGCGCGTGGAGGTGCGGCACAACGGCACGTGGGGCACGGTGTGCGACGACGACTGGGACATGGTGGACGCCAACGTGGTTTGTCGCCAGCTGAGCTGCGGCGTGGCGCTGGCCTGCGGCAGCATCTCGGAGTACGGCCAGGGGTCCGGGCCCATCCTGCTGGACAACGTGGACTGCAAGGGAGGGGAGACGGACCTGGGACAGTGCGCCAGCCTGGGATGGGGCGTCCACAACTGTTACCACTACGAGGATGTGTCGGTGTCGTGCAAAGGTCAGGCTCGTTGTGACGTCACCCGTGTGTCGGTGTCGTGCAAAGGTCAGGCTCGTTGTGGTGTCACCCGTGTGTCGGTGTTGTGCAAAGGTCAGGCTCGTTGTGACGTCACCTGTGTGTTGGTGTCGTGCGAAGGTCAGGCTCGTTGTGACGTCACCCGTGTGTCGTGTCGTGCAAAGGTCAGGCTCTTGTGACGTCACCCGTGTGTCGGTGACAGACAATGTTGCTTTGAAGACGTGCCATATTTAGACATCTTGGCACCCCTGTGCCATTTTGTGTCATTTTGTGCCATTTTGTGTCATTTTGTGTCATTTTGTGGCATGTGCCTGTGCGTGCTTGTGTGGGGGTTTGCAACGTGTAAAATACAGTAGAGTTTTTAATGTTCTAATATTTGTTTTGTATAAGATCTCTTGTGAGTTCAGTGTATGACACAGTGTGAGGTTCGAGGACACTTCCCTGGTGACGGATTAGATAATAGCAATGTCCCTTCTCACTCCTGGTCTCCCTGATCATTCCTCAGATACAGCCGTGGAGGAGACACGGGGCTTCGGCGAGCCCACCACCATGTCCAGGAGGAGCTTAGGGTTAAGTAAGTGATCCATTCATGTCTTTCTTTTTAGTTTGAGTCAAATGCATCAAAACACTCCATGAACACTTCTGCCTGATTAACGGAGGCTATTTGATGTATCTTTTCTCTGAATAAATTATTAGAATTTATTAGTACTTTACATAAAGTACTTTACAGTGGTGGAGGCAAACCGACTTTAAAGACTGATTCTTCACCATTTCCCTTAAAGCAGTACATAATAGTACAGTAAATTTAACTACAACCCCATTTCAAAAAAGGTTGTGACGTTGCGTAAAATGCAAATAAAATTTATCATGTATCCCTATATTTAATTGAAAATAGTATGAAGACATCATATCAAAGATTTAAACTGAGACATTTTATTGTTTTTGGAAAAATACAACAACAACAAAATGTGATGCCAGCAACACCTTTCAAGAAAGTTGGTTGGATGTAGGCTACTGTAGAGTAAGAATGGTAATGTACTGTAATGTACCACAGGTAATGTACTGTAATGTACCACTGGTAATGAACTATAGTGTACCGTCAGTGATTTACTGTAGTTTGAAATAGCAAATGAAGGACACCACTACAGTAGAATCCTTAAATACAGTAAAATGCTTATATACAGTAGAATCCTTAAATAGAGTAAAATGCGTATATACAGTAGAATCCTTATATACAGTAGACTGCTTATATAACCGTGATTTCGTGTTGCCTGGACGTTTCAGGTACAAGCCCTTTTCAGGATCCGTACTGTAGAGTTAGAGGCACAAACAATAGAATCCAGCAGAGGGAGCTGAGTGGAAATAACATGGAAAATAAATTAATAATGATCTGTGTTACATGTATTTGTGTAGAGATTCTTTGAATTGCTTATAAGTAAGGGAGGGGTATATTTCTCTCTTCTAAAAGCAGTTTTCTCAGACCACAAAAACCTTAGTTGAAACAGAGGGAAAGGACAATCACAGAGGGACAGAAAACCCAATGAAAACAAATGAACACAGGTGTACAGGAATTATATTCATTTTAGGCTTATTTTTTGCCACCATTTATTGTTTAGTCACCTTATTAATTAATCTACCCTAACTACAGTCTCACTGAGATAACAGATACAGTCTCCAATTAACACAACTACAGGGGACCAGTGTTTGACTGAAGAACCCCCCCCCCTATATTCCAGGAGATGGTACGGTCCGGCTAGTCGGTGGACTGGACCACTGCCAGGGACGGGTGGAGGTCCACTACTGGGGCAGCTGGGGGACGGTGTGCGACGATGACTGGGGCATGAGGGACGCAGGGGTGGTGTGCCAGCAGGTGGGCTGTGGCCACGCCGTGTCCTTCACCACCAACGCCTACTTTGGCTACGGCACCGGTCAGATCCTGCTGGACAATGTCAACTGCAACGGCTACGAGAAGCAGCTGGGGAGATGCTACAGCCTGGGATGGGGGATACACAACTGTGGGCATCACGAGGACGCCGGGGTCATCTGTTCAGGTGGGACGCTGCCCTGTCCGACCGGCCATCAGATCAGTGCATTCCTCAAGGCCCTTGTGAACACAAACGTGTGCCGTCTCTCCCGGTAGGTTCTGGGTCCACCACCACCACGCCTCCCGTTAGAACCGACACAGTGCCCATGGAACGGGGATTCGTGTTCACTGACGGCAACGCAGGTACCGGGTCAGGCCACTTTCATTCACGCGTGTTGCAGTGCGAGTGGGGGGGGGGGGGGGGGGGGGGGTAGCAGCGGAGCAGTCCCAGGTCACCTGGCAACTTCTGCACCTCTGTCCTACGTCCAACAGAGGGTGCTGTTTCACATAGGTTCACTCAGGTTTCTCTGAATCTGAAACTTGGCAGTGTCAATACAACCTGGTTAGATAGAGCCAAGTCATTACCGACCCCGCCCCTTCTGCCCTCCAAGGATGGAAAACACATTGCTGTGTGTTGCGGGCATCTGCTAGCTTATGTATATCCTGACTCATCATTCTGATTCTAATGCTTCCGATTCATAAGCATCATACTGACTCATCATTCTGATTCTAATGCATCTGATTCATAAGCATCATACTGACTCAACATTCTGATTCTAATGCATCCGATTCATAAGCATCATACTGACTCAACATTCTGATTCTAATGCATCTGATTCATAAGCATCATACTGACTCATCATTCTGATTCTAATGCATCCGATTCATAAGCATCATACTGACTCATCATTCTGATTCTAATGCATCCGATTCATAAGCATCATACTGACTCATCATTCTGATTCTAATGCATCTGATTCATAAGCATCATACTGACTCATCATTCTGATTCTAATGCATCCAATTCATAAGCATCATACTGACTCATCATTCTGATTCTAATGCATCTAATTCATAAGCATCATACTGACTCATCATTCTGATTCTAATGCATCTAATTCATAAGCATCATACTGACTCATCATTCTGATTCTAATGCATCCAATGCATAAGCATCATACTGACTCATCATTCTGATTCTAATGCATCTGATTCATAAGCATCATACTGACTCATCATTCTGATAGTAATGCTTCTAGTCCTTATAATAACTCATCATTCTGATAGTAATGCTTCTAGTCCTTATAATAACTCATCATTCTGATTGTAATGCTTCTAGTCCTTATAATAACTCATCATTCTGATTGTAATGCTTCCACTGACTCATCATAATGATTCTAATGCTTTGACTGAACCATTATTCTGATTCCAATGCTTATAATTCTTATGCCTGATATTGATTGATCATTTTAATTCTAATGCTTCTGCAGTGGGGAGAACACATATTGGATACACTGCCGATTTTGCAGGTTTTCCCACTTACATAGCAAGTAAAAGTCTGTAATTTTTATCACAGGTACTCTTCAACTGTGAGTGACAGAATCTAAAACAGAAATCCAGAAAATCACATTGTATCATTTTTAAGTAATTAATTTGCATTTTATTGCATGACATCAGTATTTGATACATCAGAAAAGCAGAACTTAATATTTGGTACAGAAACCTTTGTTTGCAATTACAGAGATCACACGTTTCCTGTAGTTCCTGACCAGGTTTGCACACACTGCAGCAGGGCTTTTGACTGACTAGGCCACTCCAGGACCTTGAGATGCTTCTTACGGAGCCACTCCTTAGTTGCCCTGGCTGTGTGTTTCGGGTCGTTGTCATGCTGGAAGACCCAGCCACGAGCCATCTTCAATGCTCTTACTGAGGGAAGGAGGTTGTTGGCCAAGATCTCGCGATACATGGCCCCATCCATCCTCCCCTCAATACGGTGCAGTCGTCCTGTCCCCTTTGCAGAAAAGCATCCTCAAAGAATGATGTTTCCACCTCCATGCTTGACGGTTGGGATGGTGTTCTTGGGGTTGTTCTCATCCTTCTTCTTCCTCCAAACACGGCGAGTGGAGTTTAGACCAAAAAGCTCTATTTTTGTCTCATCAGACCACATGACCTTCTCCCATTCCTCCTCTGGATCATCCAGATGGTCATTGGCAAACTTCAAACAGGCCTGGACCTTGCGTGCGCTGCAGGATTTTAATCCTTGACAGCATAGTGTGTTACTTATGGTTTTGAGACTGTGGTCCCAGCTCTCTTCAGGTCATTGACCAGGTCCTGCCGTGTAGTTCTGGGCTGATCCCTCACCTTCCTCATGATCATTGATGCCCCACGAGGTGAGATCTTGCATGGAGCCCCAGACCGAGGGAGATTGACCGTCATCTTGAACTTCTTCCATTTTCTAATAATTGCGCCAACAGTTGTTGCCTTCACACCAAGCTGCTTGCCTATTGTCCTGTAGCCCATCCCAGCCTTGTACAGGCATACAATTTTATCCCTGATATCCTTTGGTCTTGGCCATGGTGGAGAGGTTGTAGTCTGTTTGATTGAGTGTGTGGACAGGTGTCTTTTATACAGGTAACGAGTTCAAACAGGTGCAGTTAATACAGGTAATGAGTGGAGAACAGGAGGGCTTCTTAAAGAAAAACTAACAGGTCTGTGAGAACCGGAATTCTTACTGGTTGGTAGATGATCAAATACTTATGTCATGCAATAAAATGCAAATTAATTATTAAAAAATCATGTGATATTTTGCTTTGTTTTAGATTCCGTCTCTCACAGTTGAAGTGTACCTATGATAAAAATTACAGACCACTACATGATTTGTAAGTAGGAAAACCTGCAAAATCATCTGTGTATCAAATACTTGTTCTCCCCACTGTATATTTCTGATAATGACTCATCATTCTAATTCTAATGCTTCTATTTCTTATGACTCTGAATTAATAATGCTTTGAGTGATCCATCATTCTGATTCTAATGTCTGATTGTAATGTTTTAAATGAATGTGTGTAAAATGAGTTGTCTGTCATTTTGTGTGTCTACGTGTTATGCATATGATGACTCATCATTCTGTTACTTTTAAGACACGTGTGGACTCAATATTTGGATTCCAATACTTTTCATTGTTTTGTGTAGACTGACTCATCATTTGGATTCTAACACGTCTAAATCTCATCTCCTTCTAGTGACTGGACAAACAGGTTCAGTCTCTGCAACAACTTCAACATCTCTGCAAACGACAACAGCGGCAATTACAACAAAAGGTAATGATGGTGTCGCCCCATGTGATATATGAAAGGGTATTATAAACACGTGATAAATTTAAAGGTATTAAACTTGTGATAAATGAGAGGGTATTATAAACTTGTGATAAACTGAAGGGTATTATAAACTCATGTTATAAATGGAAGGGTATTATACACTCATGTGATAAACTGAAAGGGTATTATAAACTTGTGATAAACTGAAGGGTATTATAAACTCATGTGATAAATGGAAGGGTATAATATACTCATGTGATAAACTGAAGGGTATTATATACCCATGTGATAAATGGAAGGGTATTATAAACTCATGTGATAAATGGAAGGGTATTATATACTCATGTGATAAATGGAAAGGTATTATAAAGTCAAGTGATAAATTAAAGGGTATTATAAACTCCAGCTATAATGAATGATAAACAATTATAGTCAGTTATTACAAATATTTTCTCATTATTCACCCATATTTTTTACATAGATGATAGTTATTATGTGTGGAACTCCATTAAGCAACGTGCCCAGAAATTCCATAAAATATGATCCAAATTAATAACAGTATAACACTAGTTTGTTGCATTAATATGTTAAGAAAGCTGATTTTCTGTGTTTGAATGGTGTGGGCCCACCCTAACTACAGAATGGTGTGGGCCTACCCTAACTACAGAATGGTGTGGGCCTACCCTAACTACAGAATGGTGTGGGCCTACCCTAACTACAGAATGGTGCGGGCCTACCCTAACTACAGAATGGTGCGGGCCTACCCTAACTACAGAATGGTGTGGGCCTACCCTAACTACAGAATGGTGTGGGCCTACCCTAACTAGAGAATAGTGTGGGCCCACCCTAACTACAGAATGGTGTGGGCCTACCCTAACTACAGAATGGTGTGGGCCCACCCTAACTACAGAATGGTGTGGGCCTACCCTAACTACAGAATGGTGTGGGCCCACCCTAACTACAGAATAGTGTGGGCCTACCCGAACTACAGAATGGTGTGGGCCCACCCTAACTACAGAATGGTGTGGGCCTATCCTAACTACAGAATGGTGTGGGCCTACCCTAACTACAGAATGGTGTGGGCCCACCCTAACTACAGAATGGTGTGGGCCTACCCTAACTACAGAATGGTGTGGGCCTACCCTGATTACAGAATGGTGTGGGCCTACCCTAACTACAGAATGGTGTGGGCCTACCCTAACTACAGAATGATGTGGGCCCACCCTAACTACAGAATGGTGTGGGTCTACCCTGACTACAGAATAGTGTGGGCCTACCCTGATTACAAAATGGTGTGGGCCTACCCTAAATACAGAATGGTGTGGGCCTACCCTGATTACAAAATGGTGTGGGCCCACCCTAACTACAGAATGGTGTGGGCCTACCCTGATTACAAAATGGTGTGGGCCCACCCTAACTAGAGAATAGTGTGGGCCTACCCTAACTACAGAATGGTGTGGGCCTACCCTGACTACAGAATGGTGTGGGCCTACCCTAACTAGAGAATAGTGTGGGCCTACCCTGATTACAAAATGGTGTGGGCCTACCCTAACTACAGAATGGTGTGGGCCTACCCTGACTACAGAATGGTGTGGGCCTACCCTAACTAGAGAATAGTGTGGACCTACCCTGATTACAAAATGGTGTGGGCCTACCCTAAATACAGAATGGTGTGGGCCTACCCTAACTACAGAATGGTGTGGGCCTACCCTGAATATAGAATGGTGTGGAATTGCTTGAACCACAAAATGCTGTGGGCCTACCATAACAATTTAAACATAATTTTTTGCAAGTTTAGAAAAAAAAATACAACCACTAAGCAATGCTACTAAAAAAAAAAGGATCAAAAGCAACAGCACTGACCGAACAGACCAATCACCTGTCCCTCTCAGTCCTCACCTCTCTCTCTGTCCTACTCAGTCCTCACCTCTCTCTATTCCACTCTGTCCTCACCTCTCTCTGTCCCACTCAGTCCTCACCTCTCTCTGTCCTACTCAGTCCTCACCTCTCTCTGTCCTACTCAGTCCTCACCTCTCTCTGTCCCACTCAGTCCTCACCTCTCTCTGTCCTACTCAGTCCTCACCTCTCTCTGTCCCACTCAGTCCTCACCTCTCTCTGTCCTACTCAGTCCTCACCTCTCTCTGTCTGTCCCACTCAGTCCTCACCTCTCTCTGTCCCACTCAGTCCTCAACTCTCTCTGTCTGTGCTCCTCAGTCATGACCTCCCTCTGTCTTGTCCTCCTGCAGAGGAGGCCTCCATCCGCGTGGTCAACGGTAACAGCAGCTGCCAGGGTCGCGTGGAAGTGTTCTACAGCAACCTCTGGGGCACGGTGTGTGACGACGACTGGGACCTGGACAACGCAGCGGTGGTGTGCCGGGAGCTGGGCTGCGGCCCCGCCATCGCAGCCAAGGCCCTGGCATACTTCGGCTATGGCTCGGGGCCCATCCTGCTGGACAACGTGGACTGTGACGGCAACGAGAGGAAGCTGGAGGACTGTTTCAACCTGGGCTGGGGCCAGCACAACTGTGGACACCATGAAGACGCTGGAGTCATGTGTGCCCGTAAGACTGATGGGGGAATGTCGCTGTGCAATGGTCTGGTCGAATCTTTGGTTCTGCTGCAGGCAGAGAGAGAACTAGTCATGTAGTCAAGTAAACACACACACACACACACGGAGAAACGCACACACGCACCACACACACACATTCACACACACAGTCACCATCCCCATCCCTCTCCCTTCTCTGTGGAGTTGGGGCCTTTCACTGTGTGAGTGTTCGTCTCCGAGGAGCAGGCGGTCAGCCGGCCAAGCCTGCATGAAATATAGAGTGGGGAAGTCAGGGGTAATCAGCCTCACTGGAAGCCTGCAGGCTAAACCTACATCCTTTAAGGCTAAATAAAACACAGAGTGAATGAAGAAAGAAGAAGGCCTTCCTTCCTGTGAGGTCTATGCATGCATCCAATCATGGTTAGCAAAGCAGACTGGGTAGAACTGAACCTCAGTGAATTTATGATGTGAAATGACAAAGGCATTCAGGGCCCCCTTATGGGATCAGTGTGATTAGTCGATCAATTCATTAACATTTCATTTAGTGTTCTAGACTGTTCTAGACTGTTCTAGACTGTTCTAGACTGTTCTGACGCGCATCGTCACTTGTCTTCATGTAGACGATCACTTTCATTGCAGATGAGTCTCATACTTTCTCTCTCCTTCACTTCCAGCCTTTCAGCTTGTTGACTTCAAGACAACCGAAATGCCCACTGTGCCAACCACTGGGCCACCAAGCCAAGGTGAATCTTTTGCCTGTTCAGGTTCAGATTCTGGGATGCACGGTATCCAAAGACCAACGTACATTCATCACGTGTGAATCAACACGTATGATCAATCATCACATGCATGATATATAATTCATTGAATATTGTCATCAATCGCATTCATCACATGCAATTCATCACATATTATCATCCATCACATTCACCACGTGTAATTGGTCATGTATTTTCATCCATCACATTCACCACGTGTAATTCGTCATGTATTTTCATCCATCACATTCACCATGTGTAAGTGGTCATGTATTTTCATCCATCACATTCACCACGTGTAATTGGTCATGTATTTTCATGCATCACATTCATCACGTGTAATTGGTCATGTATTTTCATCCATCACATTCACCACCTGTAATTGGTCATGTATTTTCATGCATCACATTCACCACCTGTAATTGGTCATGTATTTTCATCCATCACATTCACCACGTGAAATTCGTCATGTATTTTCATCCATCACATTCACCACGTGTAATTGGTCATGTATTTTCATCCATCACATTCACCACCTGTAATTGGTCATGTATTTTCATGCATCACATTCACCACCTGTAATTGGTCATGTATTTTCATCCATCACATTCACCATGTGTAATTGGTCATGTATTTTCATCCATCACATTCACCATGTGTAAGTGGTCATGTATTTTCATCCATCACATTCACCACCTGTAATTGGTCATGTATTTTCATCCATCACATTCACCACCTGTAATTGGTCATGTATTTTCATGCATCACATTCACCACCTGTAATTGGTCATGTATTTTCATCCATCACATTCACCACGTGTAATTCGTCATGTATTTTCATCCATCACATTCACCACGTGTAATTCATCATGTATTTTCATCCATCACATTCACCATGTGTAAGTGGTCATGTATTTTCATCCATCACATTCACCACGTGTAATTGGTCATGTATTTTCATGCATCACATTCATCACGTGTAATTGGTCATGTATTTTCATCCATCACATTCACCACCTGTAATTGGTCATGTATTTTCATGCATCACATTCACCACCTGTAATTGGTCATGTATTTTCATCCATCACATTCACCACGTGAAATTCGTCATGTATTTTCATCCATCACATTCACCATGTGTAAGTGGTCATGTATTTTCATCCATCACATTCACCACGTGTAATTGGTCATGTATTTTCATCCATCACATTCACCACCTGTAATTGGTCATGTATTTTCATGCATCACATTCACCACCTGTAATTGGTCATGTATTTTCATCCATCACATTCACCATGTGTAATTGGTCATGTATTTTCATGCATCACATTCACCACGTGTAATTGTTCATGTATTTTCATCCATCACATTCACCACCTGTAATTGGTCATGTATTTTCATGCATCACATTCACCACCTGTAATTGGTCATGTATTTTCATCCATCACATTCACCACGTGTAATTGGTCATGTATTTTCATCCATCACATTCACCACGTGTAATTGGTCATGTATTTTCATCCATCACATTCACCACGTGTAATTCGTCATGTATTTTCATCCATCACATTCACCACGTGTAATTGGTCATGTATTAATCACGTCTCCCAATCATCCTTGTATGTGGCAGCCGTCTCCAGTGTTGAAATCAATTGTCTCCAGCGTGACAGGTCCTCTCCCCTCTCTGTCCTCCGGCAGGCACTGTGAGGTTGATGGGGGGCCAGCATCACTGTGAGGGCCGGGTGGAGATATTCTCTGGGGCAAGGTGGGGCACGGTGTGCGACGACGCCTGGGACATGCCCGACGCCAAGGTGGTGTGTCACCAGCTGGGCTGTGGGCAGGCCGTGGCGGCCCGCGCGGAGGCCTTCTTTGGGCCTGGCAGCGGTGCCATCCTCCTGGACAATCTGAAGTGCCATGGCTCTGAGAGCTCCCTCCACCTGTGCTCCCACATTCCCTGGGACGTGCACAACTGTGACCACTCGGAGGACGCCGGCGTCACCTGCTCGCTGTCGTGAGTCCAGCAGTGATTCACCACCAGGGAGCCACCAGAATGTCTGTATCCACCGCTGCCGGCACACAGGACAGGGCCCCGCATGGTGGGCGTGGCCCCGGGACATGTAAACGTTATGTAAATAAGCCCTCCCCCCAGTGTCCAATGGAAGGCTGCGACCACTATGACAACAAACGAAGAAAACCAACAATATAGGAATAAATAATAAAAAGTATACATTCTTATTAAGCACTTTATAAATAAATATATATGACATAAAAAATACGCTGTATAATTTTTTTTATATATATATATACTGTATATATTTGATGAACAGTGGAGACCAAAGCTTTTCACCGACGCAGTGTCTCTCTCTGTCATCCGTTATTTTTTTGTTGAGATGCTAGAAATCAGTAGCTTACAGAACGTTTGCAGCTGACGGATCCAAGGGTTAGGTGGAGTACGTTTATACAGCATTTACTGACTAAAAGAAACAGGTCCTCCCATTTACTGACTAGAAGAAACAGGTCCTCCCATTTACTGACCAGAAGAAACAGGTCCTCCCATTTACAGTATCCCACAAAAGTGAGTACACCCCTCACATTTTTGTAAATATTTGATTATATTTTTTCATGTGACAACACTGAAGAAATGACATTTTGCTACAATGTAAAGTAGTGAGTACACAGCTTGTATAACAATGTAAATTTGCTGTCCCCTCAAAATAACTCAACACACAGCCATTAATGCCTAAACCACTGGCAACAAAGGTGAGTACACCCCTAAGTGAAAATGTCCAAATTGGGACACACTTGTCTCTGTAGTCCTCACCTGGTTGCCGCCACACACGCTTGACACCATCTGAATAAAATAAGTTTATCTTGGTCTCAGATCACAGGACATGGTTCCAGTAATCCATGTCCTTAGTCTGTTTGTCTTCAGCAAACTGTTTACAGGCTTTAATGTGCATTATCTTTAGAAGAGGCTTCCTTCTGGGACGACAGCCATGCAGACCAATTTGATGCAGTGTGCGGCGTATGGTCAGAGCACTAATAGGCTGACCCCCCACCCCTTCAACCTCTGCAGAAATGCTGGTAGCATTCATATGTCTATTTCCCAAAGACAACCTCTGGATATGGCGCTGAGCATGTGCACTCAACTTCTTAGGTCAACCATGGCAAGGCCTGTTCTGAGTGGAACCTGTCCTGTTAAACCGCTGTATGGTCGTGGCCACCGTGCTGCAGCTCAGTTTCAGGGTTTCGGCAATCTTCTTATAGACTATCTTTATGTAGAGCAACAATTATTTTTTCAGATCCTCAGAGAGTTCTTTGCCATGAGGTGCCATGTTGAACTTCCAGTGACCAGTATGAGGGAGTGTGAGAGCGATGACACCAAATTTAACACACCTGCTCCCCATTCACACCTGAGACCTTGTAACACTAACGAGTCACATGACACCGGGGAGGGAAAATGGCTAATTGGACCCTATTTGGAAATGTTCACTTAGTAGTGTACTCTAGAGGTTTAGACATTGATGGTTGTGTGTTGAGTTATTTTGAGGGGACAGGAAATGTACACTGTTATACAAGCTGTACACTCACTACTTTACATTGTAGCAAAGTGTCATTTCTTCAGTGTTGACTCATGAAAAGATATACTCAAATATTTACAAAAATCTATGTGGTCAGGTTTATTTGTTAGAATATACAGGCATAAACATAGACAGTACATTTCCTTTCATTTGATTGTTTCTTATCAGAAGTGGGTGTGTTTCTGTGGTCAGAACACGGTGACTTCCAAAGCCCCAGCAATTCTCATTTCACATCTTTTCTTATTTCTTTTTTGACACCTTTAATGTGTAAACCAACAGTCTTGATGAGATCATGTTTTTTTTTATCCTCTCCCATAGACCGCAATTACTCATTATCTTCTGTCTGCTTGTGTTTTTTGATGTCTCATTTTGGAAAGGGCCCTCTAGTCTTCGCTGTCTCTCTCAATCCCCATTTATACCTGGTTTCAAAATGCGTTCTTCGCCCTGATCTGGGCCTGATCTTAATCTGATCGCGTCCATTCAGACCTGTGAGAACTTGCTCAATCAGATTGCAATGTGTCTTTCAGTTGTCTCCATCGGCCTGAAACATGTGGGCCAAATCAAAGAGTGAACAACATCCGCACTAAGGACACATTAACACCAGGCATAAACAGGGCTACAGACAGTGCTATTTCCAGAGGAGTATAGTAAACGTTTCAGTCTTTAGCCACAGCCCTACTGTGAATATAGCTTTTGTTGTCTGCTCATGTATATTCATGTTTTATTTTGGACGTGTAGGGATGTTGTGACCCACTGCGAGGTCTACCTTTCATTCCATTTCAATGTGTATCTGTATCTATATGAGTGAATCTGGTGGATGAAACCTGGATGTTTTTAAGCAACAACAAAATCACAAATGAACTGTTTGTGAATGTGTGTTTGTACAGTACATGGTGGAATGTACACTGGGTGATAAACTATTTGTCACTGCAATGATTAAATCTGAACCTGAAAAATAATGATTTTGTGATTGGGAAATGCTGATACATCAATAACAATGCTATAAATGGGGTTGAGGGCCCAAGAATCATTTAACATTCATCTGAAACAATAGTTTGTTACTGTCCACTCGTCGAACAGAAATCCTCAGGTTAAAGAAATGCCTCAACTTCACGGGGCCAAGACATGTACCTGAATTAACTGAGGTTTTGAGCTCACCGGGTTATTCTGGATTCTGTACGGCATGGTGCAAAATGTTATGGACCCCCCCCCCCCCCCCCCAAAGAATAACCCAAATAGGTCAGAATAGATCAGTGGAGCCTCTAAAGATTTTCCTCACATCCCTCATTTGCGGACCTGTGAGGGGAGGGTCGTCTTCATTCACAACTGAACCGAAGTAAGAAAATTAGGAGTTGATTTTGAGACAACACATTTACCTAGAGATAATTGTGTCCATTGTCCCTCTGATGCTACTTCAGCATGATGCATTGTCGGTGGATTATTTTTATTTTTTTTACATATAAAATGTTTCATTTTCTGTCATTGTCATTGTCATTACAATAATCATCAGTGCATTTGGTGTGTAAAGGTTCACCCTGTTAGGTAGTTCGATGCCAAGGCAAGGATCTGCCTGTCTCGCTCTGAGTCACTGCTCCTTCTCTGAGAGCTAAACTGCTAGAGATTGACAGTCTGTTTGGATTACCAGATAACAAACCCTGCTGCCATTTGGTGATCTCCAATGATACCAGAACAAAGTAAATCAACCATCCACCAATCAGTTGGTGCAGGCTGACTCACTAGAGCTGCTTTCTGAAGATTGCTAATGGATTTGTTCGCTAGACAACAGGCACACTCTGATGCTTCGCATTGAGGCTAGTAGATAATTACATCACATTGTATTAGAATCAGACAGCAGTTTTTTTTGGCAAAATGGCTAAAGGATGAAAGCTACGGTTCCACATTAAAGGCCCTAAGCTACATTAAATGTGACAGCATTTGCATAACAACAACATCAGCAAATATAGGAAACTGTTCATCTATATATTAATGCTTGCCAATGTTCACTTATAGGGCGCGGTTAAAGCTTGTGAATAATAGATGCAGACTACATTTCCCACCGCACCGTGCGAAGAGTTTAGCGCAGAGTAAAAGCGGCTGATTCCAATGGTCGAATACTATTCGTTGGACCAGTATCATGCACTGACTGGGCTCCCAATAAGGATTGTTACATCACTACGCATTGACACGCCTTTTCGGGCGGTGACGCAATCCAGGGAAAGTGGTAAGGAAGGGGAGGGGGTGTCCCGTCGGCACGCGCAGACAGCAGGGAGCAGCTGCAGGAAGAGGACGTCTGTTAACGTTTCTCTGCATTGCTGAGCGTGACACATTACCGTTGAAACTTTAAACATTTGCGAATAACATTGTACCAACGACAACTAAAATGGTAGATCGCGAGCAATTGGTGCAGAAAGCCAGGTTGGCCGAACAGGCTGAAAGATACGATGATATGGCAGCAGCCATGAAATCGGTAAGTTTCGCTTTGGAATAATATTTTCTGAATATCATATGGTATCATAAATAACATTAACGTACTAATAATTCCAGAATAATTTCGTAATTTTATTATACATAACATTCAGAATAACGGGGGTGCAGGCCTATCTTATACCAGTCATTGCTACCAGACTATAGTGGTGTTCAATATTTAATTAGAGGTAATATTTCGGTGTATTAAACATGCCTTAAAATATCATTATAATGACGAAACATTCAACTTAAATAAGACAGGGGATGGTCAATATATAATGCCAGTGACATTTTCTGGAACAGAACGGGCAAGGCCCATGAACGTAGGCTGTAGGCTACCACAGTACATTTCGATATATATGTATATATATATATATATATATATATATATATATATATATATATATATATATATATATATATATATATATATACACACACACACACACCGATTGTTTGTTCACACTTCGTAATCTATATTAAAGGCATGTTTATAGAAACATTGAGTTATGGTCAATTATTGCCTTATTGCATGGTAGTAATGGGTGTCAATGTGCAATTGTGCTGTCAGATAAGGAATTAGCCACGGAATGCGGACTATTTGATCTTGGGGCGGTGCCTTTTGCCAGGTTGCTTTTGAATCCGCTAGACAGCATGGCGATAAGGACAAGAGCAATAACCGATTAAGCACCTTTGCTCTCGAGCAAAAACCTGTTTGTTGCATTGTTAATCTTACTGAATTAAATGGTAAGGAGGGATAAACTCGGCAAGGGGAGGTAGGTAATACGATAAGCATTTGGGTGGACAGGAGAAGCTGTAGTAGGCTACTGATATGTAGGCTTTCAGTGACTGCCCAGTGAGTGGCATGGTTTAAGGTATGGATGTCTCGATCCCTAATTATGATTTGATTTCAAAACAATGACAATCTCCCGCGTAGATCAGTTCTAAATAATTTCGCACTTAGTTGATAAATCAGTTTACCCACATACACTGTCCTCAAATCAACCCATAAGCGCAGTGGGGTGCTCTGTCACTATAGGATAACGCAATCGTTGGCTAAGTTTAGCCTACATCGATTTACGCAATACACAATCTGTCCATACATTATTATCCCGAGTTGGCTGTGAGACGTGGGTGGCAACAAAATCCTTCCAGAACGTTCTCTGGTTGTCATATTGCAGTGGATTCAATATGCAGACTGGGTGCTCGTTAGACTTGGCGAGGTTCTGAATTCCATATCGAAGACAGGTCGTGGCATCCAAATGCTGCAGGTATCCTTGCATCCACCTCGACCCCACAGGAAGGCGTAGCATGTTCCTTCACTAGGCATGTCGCAGTGTACCCGTACTGCACCATTTTGGAATCGGGCTTGGGCCATTCATCTATAGCCTACAGTTCAGAGAAGCGTGGAGGCTCCGAGGAATCTTAATAGTGACGTGACAGGGCAGAGAGCTTGCGGTGCGCTGCTGGTTACGTTGCGGGTATAGTAGACAATCCAATAGAGATTGTCAGTACGTTGACCAATGAGAAAATGCTCTTTCTCAACTTGTCCACATACCCAGTGTAGGACGCATTCATGTTGAATGGTTGGTTGGTAGGGGTTACTATAGGACACAGTACGGACAGACACGTGTCACACCGCTGGATGTAGCATTAGCCCCCCAATCAGTTGGTCAGTATAGCCTAATGTGAATGAGCCATGCTCTCCTGGACAGCAGGTTGCATCAGGACAAGGGGCTGGTAAACGGGGAGAGTGGCTTTGGCTCCAACCTCTAAATTATGCTGAGTCAACCCCCCCCCTCCCCCCCACGAGGCCCGACACCCTCTGAGTCCCGTGTGCACTTCGGCTGCAGCAGTGTTGTTCACTGGGTGTGTCTGCAGCCTCGCCCATTAGCCGAGAGCCAGCCGGGGAATCCCTCTCCACCGCTGACGCCCTGGGCTGGAGTTGTAGTAGGCAGCTGAATTTGAGAAGATCGTCCAGTGTCGTTTCTAAATTGTAAGGACATTGTTTTTTTTAGGAAGTGATAAAATGTGATATATAACGTGCCTTAATGTAAGGAGGTGACATGTAAGGATATTGATGTATTACAGTAAGGGTATTGATGTTTTAGAGTAGGTATTCAGCCCTCTCAGGGCCCCTGGGCACTTCTGTGTATTTGATTTAGTCCACAGCCAGCCCACCTAATTAGACTTGTCAGCTAATCGTCAAGCCCTTGATGTATGAATCAGGTGTTTCTGTCCAGTGCTACAACAAAATGGTGGAACGCCTGGGGGTCCCTGCGAGGGTTGCATGAATTCTTTCTCTGCACTTTTCCGTTGCTCGCTAAAGACCTTTAATCGGAATCTGCCAGCGCTGAAGTCTTTTTATTACAAGGGAATGTGACTGGATCGTGGATAAGCGAAACTGCCGCTTTACCTAGTTTGGGTGGAGTCTGCACTGGTCGGTTCTTCCAGGCCGCACCTGGACGGCATTGGCACAATCGGTTCTGAAAAACACCCAACACCCAACAGAGGGATAGACTTTTCTTTATAAGTCCCAAGAGCCGAACGATGACCCGCAAGCAAAAAAAATTTATTCATGCCTCCAGACATAGCTAGCCATCACATTCCAGTATCTAGTTAATGTGAGTTCCTGCTTCTTTGAGTCTTACAACACTGCCACTACATAGGCTACATTATGTTCATGCATTAATAAGTGCCTGTCTCCCTACTAGTAAGGAAATGTCACACAACTACTCTACCTGCTTCCACTTTCAGTTGGCTGTGCTGTGCATCATTCTACCGGGTCTGGTTCTTTTCCACAAAACCCCCCACATCTGATAGGATTTCTTGCCTCCCCACTCAGAGAACTTAAGTTTTGTCTTTGAACTGAAATGTTTAGAACAAACTCAATTATAGTTCTGAACTTAAAGGTGACCCGTAGATTGAAATTGTGATTTAACTGAGGTTCACCTGTGGGGAACCGCGGGAAACCTAACCAGTGGTAGTTTGGGGATGATGTCACGCCTAGACCCTTTTCAGAGAATTAACAAACCTCCATGGGCGGGGGTATTTGGAGTCAGGTACACAAGCAAGTAGCATTACAGTATATAAATCAGGTGGTTCAAATCCCTGAATGCTGCTCTGAGTGAGACCATGTAACAATTCACTGCTCTAATGGTGTTGGTAACTGGTTTATACAGCAGTATCAGTACACAAATATACCGGTTCTAAGTGCTATGTCTAGACACTGATGCGTCGTGCCTAAAACAGCTCTTTGCCGTGGTACATTGTTCATAATACACCCCCCAATTGCTTAAATACTAATAGTTACCAATTCGGTGGTTCTGTGATGATGTTACGTGTTGTTCATTCGGTTATGTAGTTGTTGATTTGTTACTGTAGTTGTTGGTTCACTAATTTAGCATTTGAATCATTACTGTAGTTTGGAGATTCAGTACTATTTGTTGATTACTGTAGTATAATTGTTGATTGATTACTGTAGTATAATTGTTGATTGATTACTGTAGTATAATTGTTGATTGATTACTGTAGTTGCTGATTAACTACCGTAGACGAGTGAATGAATCCTCAGGCTGTAACTCTCAGAGTTGGAGTCAGAAATGGTGGGATGTTTAACTTCTTTGTAAAGGGAACATTTTATCGATAAGTACATTTACACATACTCCAACGGTGTACATTTACACATACTCTGACCGTGTACATTTACACATACTCTGACCGTGTACATTTACACATACTCTGACCGTGTACATTTACACATACTCTGACCGTGTACATTTACACATACTCTGACAGTGTACATTTACACATACTCTGACCGTGTACATTTACACATACTCTGACCGTGTACATTTACACATACTCTGACAGTGTACATTTACACATACTCTGACCGTGTACATTTACACATACTCTGACAGTGTACATTTACACATACTCTGACAGTGTACATTTACACATACTCTGACAGTGTACATTTACACATACTCTGACAGTGTACATTTACACATACTCCTACGGTGTTATAGTGCTGCTAGTGGTCGGAGAACCATACGGATGCTGCACACATAATGTCCTCTTAGGGGACAACGAGACGGGCAGACAAGACGGTAAAAAGGAACGTTGCCTCCAGTGTTACCCAATGATCTCATGTGGCCTTCAGCGTCCATCCTACTTGACAGTCTTAGAAAGTGACTCATTGAAAGCCTGTGGCCCGCCCCAGGCTGCATTCCATTCGGATCCCACAGAGTGCCCACTCCGCCACCCCCTACATGTCTCCATCATTTGCAGGGAGAAGCCCCTGCCCTGGAAATTCTCCTGTTAATAATAGCTCATGTCCACCGCCAGGACCTTTGTCAGAGGCTTTTCTGATCAGCTGATTTCACGGGTACCGTACTGTATTCATTTACTGAGCTTGTGATCTGATGGAAGGTGTCCCATCTTTAGTTGAGGAGTTACACAGGGATATTACTCATGTCCACGCTGTATCTGGTGAACACTGACTATCTGTGGGGATAACTCCTGCCTCCACGCTGTATCTAGTGAACACTGACTATCTGGAGGGATAACTCCTGCCTCCACGCTGTATCTGGTGAACATTTACTATCTGTAGGGATAACTCCTGCCTCCACGCTGTATCTGGTGAACACTGACTATCTGTAGGGGTAACTCCTGCCTCCACGCTGTATCTGGTGAACACTGACTATCTGTGGGGATAATTCCTGCCTCCACGCTGTATCTGGTGAACACTGACTATCTGTGGGGATAACTCCTGCCTCCATGCTGTATCTGGTGAACACTGACTATCTGTGGGGATAACTCCTGCCTCCACGCTGTATCTGGTGAACACTGACTATCTGGAGGGATAACTCCTGCCTCCACGCTGTATCTGGTGAATACTGACTATCTGGAGGGATAACTCATGCCTCCAAGCTGTATCTGGTGAACACTGACTATCTGTGGGGATAACTCCTTTCTCCACACTGTATCTGGTGAACACTGACTATCTGTGGGGATAACTCCTGCCTCCACGCTGTATCTGGTGAACACTGACTATCTGTGGGGATAACTTCTGCCTCCACGCTGTATCTGGTGAACACTGACTATCTGTGGGGATAACTTCTGCTTCCACGCTGTATCTGGTGAACACTGACTATCTGTAGGGATAACTCCTGCCTCCACGCTGTATCTGGTGAACACTGACTATCTGTGGGGATAACTCCTGCCTCCACGCTGTATCTGGTGAACACTGACTATCTGTGGGGATAACTTCTGTTTTCACGCTGTATCTGGTGAACACTGACTATCTGTAGGGATAACTCCTGCCTCCACGCTGTATCTGGTGAACACTGACTATCTGTGGGGATAACTCCTGCCTCCACGCTGTATCTGGTGAACACTGACTATCTGGAGGGATAACTCCTGCCTCCACGCTGTATCTGGTGAACACTGACTATCTGGAGGGAACAACATGGACCAGTTTGGCAGTCCCTTACTCATGTTTCTTTCATGCCTGATGAGTTATAAACCTTTTATCCATTGTATTTTTAGAAGCCTGCAGCTGCTGCAATGAGAGAGGAGAAAAAAAAATCTCTGAAAAACTGCAGTCATGTATGGTTATGTAAGAACAAAGAAGTACTTGAAGCAACCCCCTCCTCTGAAACAAACACACTCTCTCCCCATTTTCTCCATCTCCCTCTGTACCGTTCACTCCCTCTCACCCTCTCTCTCAGTCTCTCACCCTGTTTCTGCTGCTCTCGGCCCTAGCCAGCCATCCACACTCACACCGCTTCCACAGCTTGTGAAGTCAGGTAGCATCCCTGCGCTCTGCAGCCTAAAAGGGAAGGGTAGGCTGGGGAGATGTCACTTTATATTAGAGAGACAAAGAAAGAGAAGGAGAGAGAGGAAGGCAAAGTAGGGAGAGAGATACAGAGAGAGATGTTAGGTGTGAGAGATGGACAGACAGAGATACAGAGATGTTAGGTGTGAGAAATGAACAGACAGAGATACAGAGAGAGAGATGTTAGGTGTGAGAGATGGACAGACAGAGATACAGAGAGAGATGTTAGGTGTGAGATATGGACAGACAGAGATACAGAGAGAGATGTTAGGTGTGAGAGATGGACAGACAGATACAGAGAGAGATGTTAGGTGTGAGAGATGGACAGACAGAGATACAGAGAGAGATGTTAGGTGTGAGAGATGGACAGACAGAGATACAGAGAGAGATGTTAGGTGTGAGAGATGGACAGACAGAGATACAGAGAGAGATGTTAGGTGTGAGAGATGGACAGACAGAGATACAGAGAGAGATGTTAGGTGTGAGAAATGGCCAGACAGAGATACAGAGAGAGATGTTAGGTGTGAGAGATGGACAGACAGAGATACACAGATGTACAGACATAGAGAGTGCGAGAGGAAGTGGAACACCCTGTTAGTCTTTCACTGGTGAAAGTGTCAGACATTGCAGGCAGTCATCAACTACATGTGAGACAGGAAGTATTGATCTTCTGATTTCCTGTGACTTTCGTTGTTGCTGCGACACACACGCGCGTACACACACACGACTGTTAGAGGGTCGACAGACCGTGCGGGGATGAGTCACGGGAGGGAGCGAGGTCAACTGATGAGCCTTTGGCGTGGACAGTGGGCCCCATTGTGATCTCTGCGGCACGGCTTCCGTCAGTCACTCCTGTTTGACCCCCGGCCGCTGAAACAAAGGCAGCCATGTTTCAATGGGGCCAGCCGAGGGACCAGTCAGGGCTTGTTTGTTTGACCTCTTCCACTTTTGTCGCTCGTGCCAGGATGTGCCACAGAAGAGCTGGTGACGGCTCCTCCGTTGAACAAAATGAGAGATACATGTATACCTATATACCTGTCTTGGTGTGTGTGTGTGTGTTTGTGTGTGTGTGTGTGTGGTGAGTGGGTTGGGGTTGAAAATAGTTGCCAAGTCCTCATTCTCCGTTTCCCTTTGGTCGCGTCTCGGTTTCCTTTTCACAACTGCCTCCACACGGCGGTCATCTCTAGAGCCGCTGATTGGTTCATGATGCTTTATGACTCAGGACACTGTTGTACAAATCTAACTTACTAATCTGGTTGTTAGGCTGTCCTGCCAGTTGTGAACGTTGAGTCAATGCCGTTGTGGTGTGTTTCAGAGAGAGACAAGGTAGTGTTGTCTGTATGTAAATACACTGAACAAAACTATAAACGCAAAACTATAAATGCCTCCATTTAGGAAAGAAAAAAGTATATAAAAAAAAAGAATATTCCAAAAATAGAGAGACTACTGCACTTTTTTCTTTCCTTTCCAAAAAAGTCAAAAAGGTAGGTTTTGAGAGAGGAACAGAAGGGTTAAAATTAAGAGACCACTGCAAATTGAACACTTCTGTTTCGCACTCAAAACCTTCCTTTTCAACTTTTTTGGAAAGGAAAGAAAAAGGTGCAGTGGTCTATTAAATGATTTTTTCCGGAGCTGTATATCTATATGCTCACACACACACATACACACACCGATCAGCCATAACATTATGACCACTGACAAGTGAAGTGAATAACACTGATAATCTCGTTATCATGGCACCTATGGGATATATTAAGCAGCAAGTGAACATTCTGCCTTCAAAGTTGATGTGTTAGAGGCAGGTGAAATGGGCAAGCGTAAGGATCTGAGAGACGTTGACAAGGGCCGAATTGTGATGGCTAGACGACAGGGTCAGAGCCTCTCCAAAACTGCAGCCCTTGTGGGGTGTTCCCGGTCTGCAGTGGTCAGTACCTATCAAAAGAGGTCCAAGGAAGGAAATGCGGTGAACCAGCAACAGGGTCGTGGGCGGCCAAGGCTCATTGATACATGTGGGGAGCAACAGACTATTTGAAATTGCTGAAAAAGTTAATGCTGGTACTAATGGAAAAGTGTCAGAACCCACAATGCATTGCAGATTGTTGCGTATGGGGCTGCGTAACCGCAGACCAGTCAGGGTGCCCATGCTGACCCCTGTCCACTGCCAAAAGTGCCTACAATGGGCAGGTGAGCATCAGAACTGGACCATGGAGCAATGGAAGGTGGCCTGGTCTGATGAATCACGTTTTATTTTATCACGTGGATGGCAGGTTGCACTATGGGAAGGAGGCAAGCCGGCGGAGGCAGTGTGATGCTTTGGGCAATGATCTTAATTAATGTCAAAACCGCTGGCAACAAAAGTGAGTACACCCCTAAGTGAAAATGTCCAAATTGGGCCCAAAGTGTCAATATTCTGTGTGGCCACCATCATTTTCCAGCACTGCCTTAACCCTCTTGGGCTTGGAGTTCACCAGAGCTTCACAGGTTGCCACTGGAGTCCTCTTCCACTCCTCCATGACGACATCACAGGGCTGGTGGATGTTAGAGACCTTGCGCTCCTCCACCTTCCGTTTGAGGATGCCCCACAGATGCTCAATAGGGTTTAGGTCTGGAGACAGGCTTGGCCAGTCCATCACCTTTACCCTCAGCTTCTTTAGCAAGGCAGTGGTCGTCTTGGAAGTGTGTTTGGGGTCGTTATCATGTTGGAATACTGCCCTGCGGCCCAGTCTCCGAAGGGAGGGGATCATGCTCTGCTTCAGTATGTCACAGTACATGTTGGCATTCATTGTTCCCTCAATGAACTGTAGCCCCAGTGCTGGCAGCACTCATGCAGCCCCAGACCATGACTTACACCACCATGCTTGACTGTAGGCAAGACACACTTGTCTTTGTACTCCTCACCTGGTTGCTGCCACACGCTTGACACCATCTGAACCATATAAGTTTATCAGGACATGGTTCCAGTAAACTGTTTGCTGGCTTTCTTGTGCATCATCTTTAGAAGAGGCTTCCTTCTGGGATGACAGCCATGCAGACCAATTTGATGCAGTGTGTGGCGTATGGTCTGAGCACTGACAGGCTGACCCCCCACCCCTTCAACCACTGCAGCAATGCTGGCAGCACTCATATGTCTATTTCCCAAAGACAACCTCTGGATATGACACTGAGCATGTGCACTCAACTTCTTTGGTCGACCATGACGAGGTCTGTTCTGAGTGGAACCTGTCCTGTTAAACTGCTGTATGGTCTTGGCCACTGTGCTGCAGCTCAGTTTCAGGGTCTTGGCAATCTTCTTATAGCCTAGGCCATCTTTATGTAGAGCAACAATTCATTTTTTCAGATCCTCAGAGAGTTCTTTGCCGTGAGGTGCCATGTTGAACCTCCAGTGACCAGTATGAGGGAGTGTGAGAGCGATGACACCAAATTTAACACACCTGCTCCCCATTCACACCTGAGACCTTGTAACACTAACAAGTCACATGACACCCGGGAGGGAAAATGGCTAATTGGGCATTTTCATTTAGGGGTGTACTCACCTTTGTTGCCAGCGGTTTAGACATTAATGGCTGTGTGTTGAGTTATTTTGAGGGGACAGCAAATGTACATTGTTATACAAGCTGTACACTCACTACTTTACATTGTAGCAAAGTGTCATTTCTTCAGTGTTGTCACATGAAAAGATATACTCAAATATTTACAAAAATGTGAGGGTTGTACTCACTTTTGTGAGATACTGTATATTACAAACATTAATATGCAATAATAAATATATTCACATATACATTTCAGTTCTATTGAAATAAATGTCCACATATTAATTTGGGTTCAGGGCAGTTAGGGGATTTTGTCTTCAATCACGTTTCAACAAGGGAGGTTGTTCTTTTAGCTTTCTAAGCAGATAGGGCAAAAAAATCATTCCCTGTCATGATTTGCCCATTGAGGGGATCATGTTCTACAGAGATGTGTGTGTGTCTCTGTGTGTTTATGTGTGTGTGTGCTTACACATCCTACCCTCTAACCACTAGGCCTTCTCCACTCCACCATAACCCACGACCTCCACTAGCAGTGTGGACTGTCGGCCACCGGTACTTACAGCTGAGACGAAAGATGCCACGGTTGTTAAAAACAAAGCCGTTATCTCAGTTTCCATGGGAACTGAATATTACATTTTATGTTTAAATATATTTCCTTATCTCAGTCACCTGGATAGAGGGATGGATGGTTCAAATCCTGAATTCTGATGTATATGGTATATGTAGGCAACACCCCCCCCCCCATACCTTATTGTTTAAATGTCAATACCGTTCTGGGTGATGGGGGGTAGGTACACTTGTACCACGTACGACACATCCGCTGTTGAGCAGTGTTGTTACATTTGTGCAGGACAAGCACTACCTGTTCAACCTAGCCTGTGTTTCCCGCATAGCTGTTCCAAGGCTCCAAGCACATGGCGAAAGAAAAATAACCAATCCCACTGGGATAATCTGATAAGCTTCGGGGTTAGAAGACGAAAGCACCAAAAGCAAAGTCATCTCTTGGGTTTTTCTTCAGCCGAGGGCTGAAGTTAGCGGGATACCGGATCGAGCTACAGCACGTGTCACATGACTCAACACTCTGATTCTGGAAGAGTGATGCACAGAGTGAGACAGCGGAAGCCCTCATGGGTGGTTCAGACGGAGAAGATGCTTCATCTGTTCCAGACCTGATGGATTTATCAAATAGATAGCCTTGGTGGGGAGAGTGAGAAGGGGAGGACCGAGAAAGATTAACAAATGAATTATAGTGAGCCATCTCCTCCCCACTTAATCAAATGAAAACCGACATGGAAAGATAACCAGTTATTTAGGCCTAGATGTCTCTGGAAAGGGGGGAGGGTTGGGGTCAGAGTAACGTTGCGGTCGTCCCGTGGATGTGCTTAGCTCTCGAAATGTACAGATAAAGCGGAGCATGGCTCCTAAAAAAATTGGGACGAATTGCTAAGGCAGATCCTATTTCGGTTGAATTGTTAGCTTCAGTTCACATAATACATAGACATTGTTGTAACAGCACAGGCAAAGGACAATTAGCAGGCTTCTGATTTGGCAGTAAACCTTTGTCCAACTATTAAACAGACATCACCAAACCACAAGCTGTCAGTTTTTTTTTTTTCTGAGCCCCTTGGCTAGAACACCAAGAGCAGGGCAAAGCGGCTTAAGGCGAGCAAGCAAACAATCTAGTGGATTTAATTCTGTGCTTTTCCGATTTCTGTATATATTTAAAGATCACCAAAATGTCTCTAGTTTTGAGAGGCATAGAACAGAAAGTAATTTTTTTGGCATCGACAAAACAGTCAGTTGGGCTGTCATTTCACAAAGGGCCTTGGTGTAAACGATGCTGTCACTGCCAGGGCCCCTGTCCTCTGGGACTCGAGGGGAGATAAAGCCCTAGAATCAAGGGTGAATCCTAAATCCCCTAAATTAAAGTGCACTGCTCTTTACCAGATCTGGTGAAAAGTAGTGCCTCATGAATGGAATAGGGCACTGCTTGGGACGTGGTCAGAGAGTAACAGGCTTTATGTGCAGAGCTGAGGGTTTAGTATGCAAAGACGGCTGTGATGCGCGGCGCATGGTCTTCTCTCCGCGGGGGCATAAAGGATTAAATCCTCCACCTAGACAGACACAGGCCTGTGGAAACAAAAACCAAACAAAACAAGCTTTTAGCCAATGAGCACCCAGGGACAGTCAGAGGATGATGTCATCCTACTACAGGCGGGCGTGGTCCACCAGCAGCAGCCCTCGGGTATGACAGTGGGTGATCATGAGAGCTAGCCCAGCACTGTACTCCATCATTATGAATCACCATGAATGGCTAAATGTTTATTCCAATTGCCTCCTGGTCTGCTGGTTAGATTGTATAGCACGAGGGGGCGGAGTCAATTTGTATTTCATCCATGATTTGATTTAAAAATTGTAAGAATACATAGAACAGTACAGAACTTGTAATTTCAATTTACCAGGAACCTTGCAGTTTATTAGGAATTATTTTTATGGAATTGGGATTTCAGTGGGAATATATCCTGCCCTGGTGTAATGTGTGATCTTGAGATTTCTCACTACTTAGTTGCTTTGCAAGTCAGCATTTTTATGTTTGTGTGACTAGCTGTAGCAACATAAATGTGTTTAACAAGTGAACAAATTGCGAGATCAAGCTATTGAAATGTGTCACCATATCCTTCTTTATTCATGATGCTTAGCTAGAGTAAGACATAAACGGAATGTGGTGTAAATGAATTAATGTTTGTTGGCCAAACTTTAAGACTAAATCTGCAAATGAAAGACAAAAGATCAAAATACTATTCCACGGTAAACAGCAACCGCTGACCATTCCTCTTCCTCTTTCCCTCTCTGTCGTCTAGGTGACCGAGTTGAATGAGGCCTTGTCAAACGAAGAGAGAAACTTGCTCTCCGTGGCCTACAAGAACGTGGTGGGGGCGCGGCGCTCGTCCTGGCGGGTCATCTCCAGCATCGAGCAGAAGACCTCGGCGGACGGCAACGAGAAGAAGATCGAGATGGTGCGCGCGTACCGCGAGAAGATCGAGAAGGAGCTGGAGACAGTTTGCCAGGACGTGCTCAACCTCCTGGACAACTTCCTGATCAAGAACTGCAACGAGACGCAGCATGAGAGCAAGGTGTTCTACCTAAAGATGAAGGGCGACTACTACCGCTACCTGGCGGAGGTGGCCACGGGCGAGAAGCGTGCCGGCGTGGTGGAGTCCTCCGAGAAGTCCTACAGTGAGGCCCACGAGATCAGCAAGGAGCACATGCAGCCCACCCACCCCATACGCCTCGGCCTGGCGCTCAACTACTCCGTGTTCTACTACGAGATCCAGAACGCGCCCGAGCAGGCCTGCCACCTGGCCAAGACCGCCTTTGATGACGCCATCGCCGAGCTGGACACCCTGAACGAGGATTCCTACAAAGACTCAACGCTCATCATGCAGCTGCTTCGGGACAACTTGACACTGTGGACGAGCGACCAGCAGGACGACGAGGGAGGCGAGACCAACAACTAAAGGGTCCCTACAAGGGGACCCCCCTGTGTCCTGTTTCAGCCAATACACACAACACACCCGCTCACAAATGACAACAAATTAAAAATTACAATAAAATACGTTCTTAGAAATTTTAAAATGTTGGCTGGTGGAACTTTGGCAGCAACTTTCGCCGGCTGACGTCTGCAGCTGCAGTACTTTATTTTTCCACGAATTTAAAAAGAGATGAAAAATTTGAATTCAAAAGAGGATTGGGGGGGAGTGGATTTGAGATTTTAGTGTAGTTGGAGGGAAAACAATAGATGAACCCCTTTCTACTTGATTGCCTCAGCAACATTTGCCAAAATACCACTTGAGAGGTAGAAGGCTTGTGTGTCAGTCAGTCAGTCGGTGAGTACAGTGTGGCTGTGAGGTTATCAGTGATAACCTCACACTGGCGTAGAGACTGTCCTTATGGCGCTAAATGAAGTGGAGCTGCTTATTTAAACTTACCTGGCGGCAGAGGAGGAGTGTCCAGAATCGTGAGGGGAGATCGAAGCTTCCGCAAAAAGAAAATTAATATATAGAGCATTAAAAAAAACTTGAATGTCATCGCCTCGCAAAAAAAAAAAAAGAAAGTGTTGCAAATAGGTTCCCGAGCGGGAGAGCGGTGTCGTACCTAAAGCTAGCCACCTTAGACGTAACAACATGGAATCCCAAAGGTGTACGTCTCCTTGTAATGGTCGTTGTTGTGTTCTCCGTGATTGACATACGCAACTGATGATCTGTTCCCATGATTCCAGGATTACATTTGTACCCAGTCAAACTAAAGTAGGAATACAGAGAATATATAGCCAGTACAGCACTCTTATGCGCTATGCGAAACATAACCATCTCTGAGCATCTGGTTTGTTATTGATATTGTTGTTAGTCGTCCCTTACTACTAACGTGGATTTCAGACGAATATTCTAAATACAAAGGAAATTACTAAAACAAAGAAATGAAAATATACTGTGGATGTGTTTTGAATTTAAAATTGTTAAACTGAATCTTGCACCCTAAAATACGCTACATTTATGTTTACAAAAATCACTTGAATCCCTGAAGTGACAGTCGACTGGAAGCGCGTGCTCTATCGGTGGACAAAACATGTTTTTTTGGACAGAGCTTTGGCAACATAAAATGGAGGATGAATCAAAAAGCATCTTTGAGGTTTGTGGATTTTCTTTTCGTGTTGACTTTTTTCAATTGTCAGGAAATGCACTTGCATATACTGTTTCTTCAGTGTAAGACGATAACTGCTCCAATATTCTCTCTGATACAATATTGTGCATGCCGGTGATGTAGTTAAACAATAGCTTGACTTCATTATTATTAACTTATACTATAGACGTTAGGTATTCATATGAACATGAAATTACTAGACTTCGATCTCATTTGTTTTCTATTTATCCTTTATATTGGATCGTTGAAATGTTACTTTAATCTGTGTTTTCTTTACTCCATTTGCTGAAAGTACGCTATACCAAAACGGTGATTGTTAACAATAAATTGATCTGTAATGGAAATTGCTATAGTGATATGCAGTTCTTGTATTTATTTATTTATTGTTGCTAAACATGCGGGTAGGGGAGGGAGGATACACCCCACCAACGTTAGCTCGACCTTGGACATACTGTCTGGTGTTTTTGTCATAGTGGCTTATATAATGATCACACTGTAAAACGGTTAGCTTATTTATGTGAATGACCTCTTTGTTAGTACTGTGTACCGTTAGGCAGTGAGATCCAGCTTGAACAGTGATTTTTGTTTCAGTCATGGACCATGATCACTTTGTTTCAGAAACCTTTTTACCTTCAACTGTCTCCTAGTATCATAAATGTAAGTCTTGTAGCAATTGCTCAAGAGAACATAACAGTAATGATAATAAAAATTAAATTAAATATTACAAAGTTCTTCTAAACCTATTCCAGTGCTGCTGCTGTTGAATTCCTATTGTCAATATGAACCGATTTGCCTTTTGAGATTTGTTCCTGATATTCAGTTGTTCTTTTGTTATGTTTGTCTTTATCAGGAATTACAGTGGATATAAAAAGTCTACACACCCCTGTTAAAATGCCAGGTTTTTATGATGTAAAAGAATGAAACAAAGATAAATCATGTCAGACCTTTTTCCACTTTTAGTGTGACCTATAATGTAAAAACATCCAATTGAAAAACTAATTGAAATCTTCAGAGGGGGAAAAATGAAAATAAAAACCTTACAATAAACTGGTAGCATAAGGGTGCACACCCTCTTATAACTGGGGATGTGGCTGTGTTCACAATTAACCAATCACATTTAAACTCACAAATAAAGTTAAACTGTTTTAATAGGATTTTCCTGACATTTTCTTAGTTTCATCTCAGAGCAAAAGCCATGGTCCGCAGAGAGCTTCCAAAGCATCAGAGGGATCTCATTGTTGAAAGATATCAGTCAGGAGAAGGGTACAAAATAATTTCCAAAGCATTAGATATACCATGGAACACAGTGGATAAGAGGCTTCCAAGAGGCCTACAGAAACATTAAAGGAACTGCAGAAATTTCTGGCAAGTACTGGCTGTGTGCTAGATGTGACAACAATCTCCAGTATTCTTCATATGAATGGGCTATGGGGTAGGGTAGCAAGATGGAAGCCTTTTCTTACAAAGAAAAACATCCAAGCCCGGCTGAAGTATGCAAAAACAAACATCAAGCCCCCCAAAAGCATGTGGGAAAATGTGTTATGGTCTAATGAAACCAAGGTTGTACTTTTTGGCCATAATTCCAAAAGGTATGTTTGGCGCAAAAACAACACTGCACATCACCCAAAGAACACCATACCCACAGTGAAGCATGGTGGTGGCAGCATCATGCTTTGGGGCTGTTTCTCTTCAGCTGGAACCGGGGCCTTATTCAGGGTGGATGGAATTATGAACAGTTCCAAATACCAGGCACTTTTAGCACAAAACCTTCAGGCGTCCATTAGAAAGCTGAAGATGAAGTTCACCTTTCAGCACGACAACGACCTAAAGCACACGTCCAAATATTTTTCCCCCTCAAAGATTTCAGTTTGTTTTTCAATTGAATTGTTCAAGTTCTAGGTCACATTAAAGGTGGAAAAAGTTCTGACATGATTTATCTTTGTCTCATTCTTTTACATTACAAGAAGCTGGCATTTTAACAGAGGTGTGTAGACTTTTTATATCCACTGTTGTTCTTAATTTCCTTGTTAGGGTGCTGACAGATACTGTTTCAGTATAATTTGGCAGATGTAGAACACTTCTATCTGTTAGTCACTATACAACTGACAGGTAGGTTACTGGGTATATTTAGATAGATAGAATTACACATTGATTGCACACTTAGTAATAGTTCATATTTCATAGAGTATAATAAAAGAGATTTATCATACTGTTTATGTATACAGTCTAAAATATTTATTGCGAGAACCTCAGTTGCATCAACTATCAGCAGTTGTATGTTTGTTCTATATGGCTTGATAGGTAGGTAAAATACTATAGGTACTGTAGATAAGCATTTAGATACATGTAGATACATATGGATTGGTATATAGATTGACATCATATATAGAAGTTAGACTGATTAGGAATAAGTGTTAAGGTAATGTGGCTAGACACCGAGAGAGAGAGACTGATAGACAGACTGGGGATAGATTTATTGTATAAAAACATAGGTAGAAAGATCGATCCCAATAGAAAGACAGACGACGGATCTATGGCAGCTTTCCCATCAAAATGTTTTTGACAAACCAGAAGAAAATGTATATAAATGTGAAATCGCATTCCGAAAGTATGACTATTCTGTACCTTAGAAATGAAATGATGGCAGCTGACCTGGCTGGAGATACGAATAACCTGATGACTGAAACCCAATGTGTTCTCATCCAACAAATGCTACACTGGTATGTATCAATAAACGGTTGGTTCATAGAAAATATACATCTGAATACAACTTCTTTCAGCGCCAAAATGGGTGGGCACATGCATGTACACACAAGCACCCACACACACACACAGAAACAACCCCTCGCACGACTGGTGTGGCGTGCCATGGTAACGCCGGGGCCAGAGGGCGTAGAGGTACTGGCTTCTGATTGTGAGAACAGAATAGAAACACACAACGTAAAATAAAAACACACTATATTTTTATGATAGAGGTGAAGCATGGACCCCCCACCCACCGTGAGCCCTGGGGCAACAGCCACCCCCCCTCAACCCCTGATAGTTACGCGCATGCCTCGCAGCCCCCCAGCTCCCCCCCCCGACCCCCCAAAACACACACACAGTAGATGAGCCAGGCTTCAGATCACCTTGTCGCCAAAGTGAAACACGCACGGACTGGTATGGACTGGCGCTGCTACTTGGATTACCTGCTGAATCAGGGAAAGATCCTGTCCAGCCCCCCCCATCCTCCCACCCAAAGTCAAAAGCACAACTTATCTGCCAGAGTTAAATGGAGCCAACAGGGCCTC